>NC_041229.1:29297802-29332042 GCF_002837175.3 Physeter macrocephalus
GATGCCCATTCTAACTGGTGTGAGGTGATACCTCATTGTAGTTTTGATTTGCATTTCTCTAATAACTAGTGATGTTGAGCAGCTTTTCATGTGCCTCTTGGCCATCTGTATGTCTTCTTTGGAGAAATGTCTATTTAGGTCTTCTGCCCATTTTTTGATTAGGTTGTTTGTTTTTTTAATGTTGAGCAAGTCGCCATTTTTTGATGCAGGGGCCAAATTTGATGTGCATTCCTCTTTAAAAAATCAGTAATTTAATATTGAGTGAAGCAAACATATTGATATTAAATTGAGTCCAAATGACGGAGTTTGAAATATATGATTTTCACAGACTCTAAATGCTTAGATGTTGTAACTCTGGGACAGTTACCAACCCATTTCCCAGGATCTAATATCAATTTGTGATTTCTTACATGACATTATTTTGCTGTAAGATCTAAAACACTTGATTCTTTAATTTGAAAACTATTTATTGGTAAATAACTGGCATAAGAAGCTGATGAGTAAATGAAATAAACATGTTTCATATAAAATGTTTGAATTGATTCTAAATTCTCTTAGATATAAATATCTTTTATTTTTAAATTAGTCATTGATTGCTGTTTCTTTGTCACACTAACTAGAAAGAGCCACATCTTGCTCTGGAGATGTCATTCAATGGGTGTAAAGTTTCAGTCATGCAAGATGAAAAATTGCTAAAGGTCTGCTGTACAACACTGTGCTCATGGTTAATAATACTGTACAGTTAAAAATTTAAGCAGATACACCTCATGGTATCCGTTGTTTAACATTTTTTTTTAATAAATGTTCTTTTTTGTGAATATTTGGTAGAAGTTGCCCATAAAAATAATTAAAAAACGATTTAGAATGTAGGAAATAATTTCAGAGTGTATTAAGATATGAACATATTTTAGAAATGACCTAAAGTCACAGTAAATTGAATGCTTACAACTTTCTCTCTCTGCCTATTTGATATCTGGGTGAGAATTTGCAGAAAGCCGTTGGCTGACGCTAGTGATGAATCAGATAAGTCACTCTTGAGATATCCTTCTGTAACTATCTATCGGTAAATTAAACAAACAGAGGTACTACAGACATTAAATCAAATGGATTTCTTTTTCTAATTTCTTGTGTTGAATAAGGGTTAGCTTCACTGAGTTTCCTGAACCATGTGGTATGTACCAAGTAAAAGCTTTCTTTATCAATATTAAAATTGTTTACCATAAATTTGATAGAAATAGAGCAAAAGAAAGAATGTGATAGTGGAAAGAGCATGGACTTTGGAGTCAAGTAAGCTTATAGTAAAATTCTAACTCAGGTACTAATGGTGGCCTTGGAGAGTTATGTGCAGACCTCTGAACCTGTGTTTTCTCCATTTGGTAAAATGACTCTAATTAAAACAACTTTGCAAAGTTGTGTGAGGATTAATAATAGCAGAGTGTCCAACTCCTTGTGGGCCCTCAATAAATGCTAGCTATTATTATTACTTGAATACAGAACTCTTCACAGAACCAAGGTATTTCTGTGGACCCTGCTCTCTTCCTTGTAAGGCTCTTAGATAAACATCAGTAATCTGGAGAGCCTCCTACAGAGTACCCAAATTTTGTCATATTTAAGTATCTGTATAATCAGTACACTCATTAAAAGTTTACAAAATAATTGCCAAGTACTAAACTTTTCTACGATATATTTACCCAGAAATTTCTGGCGCCCTTTTGCTTTTTGGACATTTCCTTTTTAAAGCTTATTTTTTAGATTTTAGCCACTCTTTATAACCCATATGATTTGTAAGTAACTAGATTCCCCACTCATTCAGTTTGCCAGCAAGCATTAATAAAAACCATATTATCATTTATAGTGTCACATGTGTCTATGAGGGCACACACATAAAATGTTTGAAGAAAATCTCAGCACAGGGAAAAGGACCTTTTTGGTTGTTTATTCTCTTACTGCCACTGCAGCCTCTGATTTTCTCCTATAGTGGCTGTCTATCATTGTGGATATCCTAAGCCCACTCTCATCATCAAAGTTATTCCTCCCATGTAGGCATATAATTCAAATGCACATTGATTAGGAAATCCATTTTGCAGTAGAAAACCATAGGTAACTTTTAGTGTCTGGGTGGACAAATGTGCCTTTTCCACAACAGTCACTCCTGTTAAAGATGAATGGGTTTGCCTTGTAGTTCCTGTACCCATTTTTACCTGTGTAGCATTGGGAATCCTCTGCAGCATCCTTGTGCTCAGTGCCCACCCCTATGGACTTAAGGAGAGAGCATACCCTTCCTAGAGCACACATTCATGCAGAAACTGCTAGTGCTGGAACATCTGGCTCATTAAGTGTCTTTACTTGCAAAGGACTGTGCTGAGTGTTACGTCCCATGAAATTTAACTAAAAACATCACATCATCATTGTTTCCTGACATTTCGATCAAGGTGGACATGACCTTCCTTTCCTTAGTGATCACCAATTGCAGAATCTCAGCCACTTCTGGTTTAGGTGATTCTGTTCTTAACCTTACTTCATTGATCTGTTTTACTCATTTCAAGGTTAATGTGAGGCATACCTACTGAGAGCTAGGGTCTGGACCTTGCTTCAAACACTTTTAACTCATTCAAGCTCAATGAATTTCTTGGCAGGAGAGTATTGTTATTCCCATTTTACCCAATAAAAGAAACAAATCCAGAAAGGTTCAGCGACAGCTATAAAGTAGAGAGCCATGACATGAACCTTGGTGTGTTGGCTGCAAAGTCAATGCTGTGGGGGAACCAATAATGCGTAAACTCAAAGACTCATAGTCTAGTAAATGAGAGACAAGAGAAAGCTCTCCTTGATTCTTATTCATCTCCTAACCTGTTTTCTTATTGCATAGATGTACTTCATACATCCCCCTAGAGTTCAGAGAATTGCCTTATGATGGTGTCAGCTGCTTTCATGCCTAATCCAATGCCTTGCAGTTATCCTTGCATTCACCCATTCATTTTCCAACAAGTATTTGTCAAATGCCTACTATATGTCCAGTAACTGTAGGCAAGTCACTGAACTCTTCTGCATCTCAGTTTCCACATCTATCAAATGGGAATAGTAGTCTCTAAGATAACAGTTTGTTATAAGAATTCCATGAGACTTGAGTAGGTGCTCAGTAAATTTCCATTCGCTCATTGCTTAAGAATGTTTTTTGTTGTTTTTTTTTTTGCGGTACGAGGGCCTCTCACTGTTGTGGCCTCTCCCATTGCAGAGCACAGGCTCCGGACGCGCAGGCTCAGCGGCCATGGCTCACGGGCCCAGCCGCTTCGCGGCATGTGGGATCTTCCCGGACGGGGGCACGAACCCGCGTCCCCTGCATCGGCAGGCGGACTCTCAACCACTGCGCCACCAGGGAAGCCCTTAAGAATGTTTTTAAACCCTGACAATTAGGAATTGTCTGAGTGGGAACATTTTACTGTGATTTAGGTTAATTTCTATAAATACAAGTGGTAAATGTTTCCATTCTTCAGAAATTAAACCAGCAAATGAAGTCATGAGATTCATGATTTTAAGTTTAAAATACCCTGATATTCCCTCATTAAAAGTTATAAGATAATTGTTCTTTCCAGACTTATTTGCACTTGCAAATTGGGGTTGAGATTGGAAACAATTTTCACAATTATGTGCTAATTTATAGAAGAGGGAATCTGAAAATCACAGTGAGGTTGTAATGTCCATAAAGAGGAACAGACTTCTCCTGGGAAATTTATGAACCTTGAAGAAGGCTGAGATCTCCTAGTTGCTTGGTATAAAAATACTACAATTATTCATATATTCCCCTTACCTCCCACCCCCACATAAAGTGCCATAAATCTAGTGTTTTAACATCGAAGTCAAGTTGACAATAAAGCACTTTACGTAACAGATTGTGGGACTACTCCCCATTTGGCAAAAGACATATTCCTGAGCATCTTGAGATGTGTATCAGAGAGCCAGCCTTCTGGATGGCATCCTTTACCCCATGTGGCACAGCTGCTAGAGCCCATGGGTCTTGGTGCCAATCTTCATGCATCACAGTTCATCCTTGATAGAGCTGGTTCTAGAACCCTAGTTTTTCAATTCTAACCCAACAACCATCAGTAGTTTGATTCATTTATATAGTAGTTACTGAGTACCTATTCCTTGCAAAGAAAATCTGGATTGACTAGTGGTCTATAAATGGCCTGAGCTTTTTCTAATTTTGACTTTAAGTTTGTGGGTATCCCACAAAAGATAGATATTTAAGAAAAATCAGAAATGTTTGCCTTGGGGAGCCATCGTGACTCCAGTTGTTTTTTATTGGATTTAATTAGTTATTTCAAATCTCCTGAAATGGCATGTGTGCTTAGACTACAAAAAATAATGTTGTAGCTTTTTCATCAGTATGCTGCTTCTAACTGTTGAAACCAAATGGTTTTAGGAGAGGTTGACTTAAATGACCTATATTTGGTCCTTCCACTAGGGGCAAAGCACTAGGAGAGGGGAGATAAAAAGATGCTTAACTCTGCTTTCAAGAACCTTATGGTTTAGTGGACAAGAAACACCTAAATAAAGAAAAGGATAAAGCAAAGTCTACAAAGCAAGTGCTATAATAGAAGGCAGAGAATGTGTGGTGAGTATATAGTGAAGGGGTCAGAGGAGATGTAGGGTGAATGTGCCTTTTGACTTAGAAGATTAAAATGACATAGTGGACTGAGATGCCAGAGAAGGTAAACTAGAATGACAAAAGCATGGTTTTAAAAAAGGCATGGCCCTACTTCAAGCACTTGCTCTTCTATTGCCAAACCTGCCCTGATATAGAGGCTGCTAGTGAGTGCCTGCTAAGAGAGTTCATACAGAATTTTAGCCTGTAAAGGCTCAATGTGGTTGTATTAAAATGATTACTGGCTAGCTCCAAGAATATAGAGAAGTTTAACTGAACACTAGCAGATTCAGGAAGATAAAGAGAAAAAAGGCTGGTGACACACATAACAGAATAAAGACTGATGAAAGGCCAGCACAGTGAAAGCCAACCATTAAACTTGACACCCAGAAGAGACTGACCCAAGGAAACCATCCTCCTATTGAACAAAACAAACCGTGAATCAAACATGCATGGGAAGGAAAAGAAACTGTTTTCTTACATTCAATGTGAGGACATTATTTTTTTTCACAATGAATTTTTGTATTCACAAAAAAATTGAAATGATTAATTTAGGAAAGGCTTTTAAATTTTTATCATAAGCTGATCACCACCTATGCTGTGTTTGCCAAGCATGAGAAATATAATATTGGCTTTATCTGTCCTATAGAAAGAATCTCTAGGGTTCTATCATTTGTTGCCCCCTGAAAACAATTGCTATCAGCCCATCCAACTCTTTACATGGACCTCCGATTGGTTTTCATAACAAAGACTACAGGTAGGTAAGGGCAAGAAGGAATTCAACGAGAAATGAGGACAAAGTGAAGATCATGAATTGACAAAAGTCCTCTCATTTCAGGTGAAAAATATGAAATTCATTGTATTTCTCAATACCAAAGAAAAAAGTACGTTCTGTGCGGTTGCCTGGTTTATTTGCAAGAACCCAGTGTACATTTCCAGTACAATCCAATAGATGAATGTGTGTGCCCAGGAGTACATGCTTGGGTATATGTAATTGACAACATCTTGAAAGTGACAGGTCAGTGCCTAGCAACGCACCTAGGAAGCCAGGTCATTTGACAGCGAGTAGACCCCTAGACGGAAAGCTCCATCAGGGCTCGTAGAATCTGCTCTTTGCACCCTCCTTCAAATCTTTAGACCTGGGCTCAGAAGTGCAAGAGTAATGAAAAAGCCTGAATTCAGACTCTGGCTCCACCACTGACTAGGTATGTGGCTGTGGACAAGTTCTTTTCCCTACCCTCTCAGAGCCTCGATTTTCTCAAGTGTAAAAGTAAGGGTTATGATAGTATGTAATTCCTAGCATTCATGGGGATTTCATGCAATTGTATATGTGAAGAACTTTTCATGCTACCTGATACTTAGGAATATAGATGGTCAATATAAAAAAGACTAGGCTGACTCTCCTTCCTCCCAAACCTGAGCCTGAATGGATTAGAAACTGAACCAGTGAGTGCATTCACCAATGTACCATTGCTTTACACATCCCTGCCCTAGTGCTCAGATCCCAGAGCTGTTACCACAGCCCAGGAACCTCTGTGACTAGGCTGCACTTTCAGGCCAGAGCTGCAGAAAAAAGAGTGCTCCCTGAGGTTCTAGGCAGTGGCCCACATTGGATTACCATGTCCAGAGGAAGGCTCTGACAACAGTGGATCCTTCTCAGCCTTTCCATCAGGTTGTCAGTACACAGCCCAAAGATGTAACTAATGTCAAAGATCCATGAGAAGGCAAGACTCAAATCCAAAAGGACATCAAAAGAAGGATTATAACATTATGTACACCTGGGTGAAATAAGGGCAGCTAGGTGCCATTAATGGGCCTTTGAATGAAATTTGGAACGTCCTTGTTGCTCTGTAATATTCTGCTGTGGAGGCTGAAGCGGGAATGGAAAGGGCAGCTCCCCTCTCTGAGTTTGTACTGCTTGGCCTGCCTCCCTCACACCAGAGCCTCCCTTCGGACCAGAGCACTGGAAGCCTTAACTGCCACTCATTCCCTTGTCTAGCTCCCTGCTCTGCTGCGCTGCCTAGTCAGTCTTCTTTGACTGGAAATTCAACATCCCCTGCATAAAGTCTGCAGTGGCACTTTGAAGTTATTTGCATCCACTCTGAAGAACCTTTTAGTTCTCGTTCTAAATTGAGTGCCTTCGTGGTTTCAATCCCCTGATAAGCAGGGCAGCTGGGTTCTACAGCAGTCACACTGGGTCACAGTTCTGAGTCACGTCAGTGAATTGATGCATAAAACTGACAACATCATAAATCTCTTCATGGCAGGTAGGAAACGGAAGTAACCAGTGCTAGTCAGTAAAACAGTTATACAATGTGAAGAGTTTTGTTCCAAGATGAGTAAGGCATACATGCCTATCCTGATTTGTTGACAGCACTTTGGGGGTTAGCTGAATTCCCACAGAGAATCATATTGTAGTTTGGCTTGGACATATTCTGGAGATAAGGGTATAGGCATTTACCACCCCAGTCCTAGCACAATGCCATACGGGAAAGCTTGATACAGTGCCAGGGAGGTCTATCTTCCTCCTTCAGCTCTAAGGTTGCCTGCCATCCCCCCACTCTGCCTGATGTGGCAGAGACCATGAGGCAAAAGAGAGAATGACTTCGAGCCCAGTTTTCCTACTTAGTATTCACTTTGAGTGAGTAGTACACATCTCAAAAGGGTGGGCGAAAAAAAAGGGTGGGGAACAACGACAGGTAGTCCTATGTATCATGTGGCTAGCAGAGGACTGGCTGAACTCAAGTACACTCAGTACTGTCGCTTCCTTCCCATCCCTCTCTGCCTTCCACATGCCACAACCCCTTCCTGCTAATAGGTGTCAGACAAAATATATTCCCATCATCACAAGCAACAGTTTTGGCCCTCTGCATTAGCCCTGTCCATAGCCCAGTAATGCACAGCCAGCATCAGTATTTATCTCAAGGTGACACTTGTAATGGATGATTGGTGCACTTCTTAATCCATTTACATAATCCTTTCTGCTTTGCTTGCAGTTATTTTTAGGGCTTTAGCAGCAATAAAATGGTTCCTTTCCCAAGACAGAGTTCATTCACTTTAAATCTGGCTTGATTATAGCTGAACTTATGACATGTCTTTACAAAGGAAGGGGAAAAAAGCAATAAATTATGCACAATAATTATTTAGCATTTATTCAGCCCCCACAGTGTCCTGGGCTCAGCATATAACAGTTGGGGGAAAATCCCTGCCCTTGAGAATCAAAGGCACTCAAGACAGAGCATTAGTCCAATTGCCATTTAATTCCTTATTCAAGGGGTCATTGACCTTATGGCCAGCCTTTTAGCTGACTTCATAGGGTTAAGTGGACTCTTCACCCACTCATGCCTTCTTTTATTTCTGTTTCGTTCAGACGCATTCTACTGACAGCATCCTTAGCCTTTGACCTCTACCCTAAAAGAGAACTCCTTACTGTTCCTCAAGCAGTTTTGGTTTAGGACTAAGACATTTAATGGGGCTAGAATCCAGAGTAAGCCTGATGATAACTGCCTAACGTTTGTGGGATTCCTTCTGTGGTGGCCTGGCTGGTGACAAGGGAAGTGCACTCGGAAATGGTGTGGAACCCGGGGGTGGGTGGGGGGACAAACGACCTTCTTCTAACTGCATTCTTGTGAGAAGATAGTCATGTACATTGACCCGTCAGACGATTTGGATGCCAAATAGATGGGCGATTAGATGGATTTTGAGACCACAAATTAAAATGTAGTTTATATACTCCAATAATACAAATTTAACTCAAGTAAAATATTAATGACTAAAATTTGAAAATTTAGGGTGATGCTCTTAGTTCATAGAAGTCCCAATAACCAACCCCCGCCCCCAATAATCATTTACATAGAATAACGGCCAAAAGAGAGAAATAGAGGAGAAAGATCTGAAAAAAAATTTTTTTAAATTATTGACCATTTGACTTTAAAGGAAAAAATTGGAGGAAAAATCAAAATGAATCAAGATGAATAAAATAACCAGCATTAATTAGTACCAGGCACACTGCATTCATTACTTCAAATATTGCTGTGAAATAAGTAAAGTTATACTATTTACATTTTATAGATGAAGAAGCAGAGGTTTGGAGCAGTCAGGTAACTTTCCAACTAAAAGGAGGCATAGCCATGATGTGAATGCAGCTGTAGCTTTACTGCAGAGCCCAAGCACTTAACCAGTATGCATACTGCCATCTAGGACCCAATGCACAAATATCCATCATATTCACAACTCCCAAAAAGCCATGTCCTTTGACATTTTGGTTGACCTCAGAGTTAAAATGAAGCCAAAACCTTTTTATTCCTCACATTTACTTGTAAAATTTCACTGCCAGGTGCATCGATTAGAGTAATTCTCCCTAATGTGTCCCTGATATAATTCAAATTGTATTTAAGTAATGGCTTACAGTCAGGAGTTATTTAGAATCAAGAAGATACACACACACACATTTTTTAAAGCAAAGACAATTATTTTAAATTGCTGAATGTTACATTTTCTTTCCTTGGAACTTTTTTTTTTTTGCATTAAAAAAGTGCAAGGAAAATTAAGCCAAGATATAGATTTAGCTAAGTATTTGAAGGTTTTTTGTTTTCTCTTTGCTGTTTTTGACTTTTTTTTTTTTTTTTGAAGGGCAGATAGGATCAAAAGAGAAATTAGATTTTCCATCTTTGGTGTTTGGGGTAGTAACTGAGATCCCAAGGATAGATTCAAGCCCTGAGTTAAGGCTGTCCTCACAGAATCTTCCCAGCCAGTTTGCAAAAATGTGTGTGCCGAGTGTGTATGCCGCAGTCGTGCACTTGCTTACACGGTGCTGTGTTTCTTACAGTTGACCTGGATAGGCTCAATGATGACGTCAAGCGTTACAGTTGCACTCCCAGGAATTACTCGGTCAACTTGAGAGAGGAGCTGAAGGTGACCAATGTGGTCTTCTTTCCACGCTGCCTCCTCGTGCAACGCTGTGGGGGAAACTGTGGCTGTGGAACTGTCAGCTGGAAGTCCTGTACGTGCAATTCAGGGAAAACTGTGAAGAAGTATCACGAGGTATGCCGTTTTCAGATTTCTTGGCTGCAGTGCTGCATTTAGCCCTTTTCAGCTGCAAAAGTCCTGTAATCTCTAGGCTGCTGGGAAACAGGGCCATTGCGTTGGTTGTTCACGTTGTTCACTGCACAGGGGCACCTCCCAGGGGGATGACTGGGAAATTGTACTCAAGCTAAATTTGCCAAGCTAGGTGCCCTGGGGAGAGTGTATCCTGAAGAAGTGTTTCCTTTTTTTAACACTTATTCATAATATACTATGTGGGTTGACAACAGTCTTGTTAGTATACACGATCAAATGTATGATGCAGTAATTTGAGAGCTTACTTAGCTTCCTTATAGAAATATGATGGGATTCATTTACAGTGTATGACTGCAAATCTAGGTTACGTTAAGAAAATGCTAAGAGCCAAACTTTAATTCAATCAAGTCATTGAAAAATGAAGCAAGGTAACGATAGCAAAATATAAATTGTCAGAAAAGATACATTGTTGGAGACTTTTTCATTCTCTAAATATGGAAATATTTTTCTTCCAGAAGTACTAATTTTTCCTATATATGACTGAGTGCTCTGAGGAATCAGCTCTGAAATTATGCAAAAATAAACAAAAGTAAAGCTAAAGATATAAGAGGAACAAAAATTTAAGGAGAGCAGTAAACTTTGATGATAATAACAGGGAATGCAAGTAGGGAATGCATGTAAGCCTTTACTGTGTACCAGACATCATTGTAAGCAATCATTAGCTCACTTGGCAGTTTCTCCACAATGCTGACAGGGGAGTGCTATTTTTATTCCCTTTTTATAGATGAGTAAACTGAGAGCAGCAGTAGATTGACCAGCGTGACTTGGTCAGTAACTCACAGAGCCAGGACCTAAACTGATCAACTGTTTCTAAAGTCTATATTCTTATCACTAGTAACACTGTGCTCTCTTTTTAAAAAATATATAGGACTTTATTGAAGATTAAAGAAAGAGTGGACTTAAGGGGAGTTAGCACTGCTCTTTAAATTGATGGCAACTCTATTACTTCCTGATTTTGTGAGTCAGTAAAGTTTAGAGACACAGTTTTCATGTGCGTGAAATAGGACTAAGAAATTATATCCGATAATCCCGTACAGGATGGTTCTGGGGAATCACATAAAACGGTGCATATGAAGTGCATTTTGTAAAATGTGAAACATCTTATTGAAATATGCCTAAAATATAAACTAAAGGATTTCCCTGGTGGCGCAGTGGTTAAGAATCCACCTGCCAATTCAGGGGACATGGGTTCAAGCCCTGGCTTGGGAAGATCCCACATGCCACGGAGCAACTAAGCCCATTCGCCATAACTACTGAGCCTGCACTCTGAAGCCGATGAGCCACAACTACTGAGCCCACATGCCACAACTACTGAAGCCCACGTGCCTAGAGCCTGTGCTCCGCAACAAGAGAAGCCACCGCAGTGAGAAGCCCGCACACCGCAACGAAGAGTAGCCCCCGCTCGCCTCAACTAGAGAAGCCCACGTGCAGCAACAAAGACCCAATGCAGACAAAAAAAAAACATATATATATATATATATATATATATATATAAAGTATGAAGCAAACACCATTGTTAGGAATTATTTTTTGAGTTGCTTTTCATCAGTATCCACCAAAACAAAGGAATAGATGGTGCTCCCTAAATAAAAATCTCCCGCTTTATACAACCATTTTGTTATCCTGAAAACAATAAAACAATAAGTTAGGAGGTAATTTCTGAGCTAAATGAAAAGGGATATGTCATAAGCAGTATTTTCAACTTGGGAAATGCAGGAGGTCAGAGACCACAATAACCCTGCTTACCTCAGACAGACGGGGACACACGATTTTAGACCTGCATAGAGCTGGTTTTCTTAGTCACAAGAATTTCTTACTCCACCCCACAGTTTTCAAAGTAAAAAAAAAGATCTGTTCTCATATCCAGAGAATGCTGTTGACTGTGTTCATTGTGTTTTATTTTTGTATGACCTGATGAACTCTAGATTGGACTTTGTCCTTTGTGTCTAAGAACATGAATTTTGTATTGTTGAGTCATACACTGAGGACAAATGCAGAATTCAGTAATTTGGTTCGAGTTAAAATAAGCCAGGAAGTGACAAGATCTCTACGTAGTCTTAACTGTGGGGAAAAACATGTGAGTTCAGGCCTTTGATGCTTTATTTTCATCTTGACTCTCCGCTCAGATAGAAGTTGCAGTTTGATTTTTTAAATTCCTTATTGTGGAAACACAGAGTTAAAAATACACCCAAAAGGACACTCACCTCCCAGACAGTTAACTCTGAAGGAGTCTGAAGGGTCCTTTTCTTAGGTCTATTCTCGTCTCTGTACACAGTAGCTGTTACCTGTAAATTTCTGTTCACAGTTAATATCTAGAAGGGGAAGCCCTTGATCTCTTTGTTCAGTCACATGAGTGGGTCTAAAATGTTGGCATATTTTTGAAACTGCTGTCTAAATTATGTCTTTGAAACATGTCATGATATTTTTACTTCTCAGAGTCTGCTGAGCTCTGTACAAAATCACTCTGCTGAGTTCTGGCCAAAGGGACAAAACAGCATACCTGTTTTGTCAGTAACTGCATACCTGGAACACACACGGCTGGCACACTTCCCCCAAACTCCTAAGATACCTTTGAAATGTGTCACAGTGACCACTCTGTCCAGTGCCCTGTGGAAAAGAGCAGGAGGCTTGTTCCATTTGCAGAAATGGGGGTTGCTTGACCTCAGTCTCATTAAGGAAGAATCCTTGTCCTCTATTCTATTAGTTCTGTGTCTGTATTCTTAACCCAGAGAAATGAGAAACTGGTTTCCCCAGCTCCTGGTTGTAACTGATGAGATGTGAAATGAGTTTTCATGAGAGATGAGCACCCTTAAGGGGGTGACTAGAACTTGTCACATAAGCAGGCCTGTATGACTCTACAGATATTTCAAAGCTCAACATTTAAGGAATAAAATCCAATAAATTAAAAATGTATAATTATAAAATTACCAATAATTAGAAATTATAAATAGAAGGAAGTTAATATCATTGCTCTTTTCCCAGGTCATGCGGCTTCTCCTGTAGGGCTCTAAGCATTTTTCACTGTGCAATAAAATGTTACCATCTGTATTATTTCCTGTTCTCAAAATTTTGTAGGTATCCTGTTAAAAGTATTTTTCCTTTTTCCTATTAACCTTTCTATGCTTCTTGGAATATGTAGGACATAAAAAAATACTTTTGGTAGTGATTTTTTTTTTTGTAGTGATTCTTAAAATGGGAAGGTTCCAGAAAACATATTGTGTAGACAATTAGAGGATGCTATTATTTTAGTTACCTTTCCTTGATAATGTGTAATGAAGGGATATTTCCTAAAAATATGGTGACCTTTTAAATTAATACTTACTGTTTTTTTTTTTTAATCTTTTGGTCTCCTGGGTATGTCCATTCAGTCAACAGCCAAAAACTTAGGAGGCAACAGAGAGAGAAAGATAGAAGTTAATTTTCTCTGTCCTTCCTCTCATGATTTTGTCACAATGCTGATATACCTGCACTATCTGGTAGAACTTTCTGCAGTGATAGGAATGTTCCATATCTGTACTATCCAATCTGGTAGTCACTAGCAACATGTGGTTATGGGGTATTTGAAATGTGTGTAATGCAAATGAGAAACTGAATTTTTAATTTTATTTAATTTTAACTAATTTAATGTAAATCGCTACACATAGCTAGGGGCTACCATATTGAACAGCATAAGCCTAGACACATCTCTGTGTCTGGCATATTTACAACATCTAGAATCATTCCTGTTGCTTGAAAAAATGACTTCAGAGGATTCTTTTTATTTTAACTTTAAGTATACGAATTTTATATTAAAATTTGCTGCCCATTACAGTTTGAGTAAAAAGATGTAAGCAGATATTTCTATATATGAAACAAAAGATTAATTAGAGGTAATAAAATGTTGAGCTTTAGACTTGAGATAAAAGAATGGTACTTTTAAGTTTTACATGTTTTAAGCATCTATCATTGAAACAAATTTAGGTAAAATTGCAAATTGAAACCAGAGAGACAGGAAAGCAATTTTTTTCAAAAGGTTTCTACTCTGGCAAAGGCAATGAGTTTTGGGGTTATGATTATAACTAACCATAACAAAAGTCAAGAAAATCTCTTTTCTATTCTTTTTCTGGAAACAGCATTTCTTGAGCTTATATAGAGTCTCACTGCTTCTTCCCCTTTCTCCCTCTTTGAGTGAGACCATGAGACAACTCTCTTGCAGGCCTTTCCTGTGTGTTCCTAGAAGAGACAAGACAATAGGGAAAAAAAAATCACACAACTGAAGAGAGAAGATATGGGCTCACATGGGAGGCCACCTAGGGCCAGCTACTTAAAACTCCCCAGGGCATTGGGTTTGCTCACTTACTCCCCACGATAACCTACAATTTTGAGTTCCCAGACAGATCTGAAATTATATGATATCCATTCACCTACTCCCTAAATCTTATTTTACTGAAATTGTGTTAGGAATTTGTAATCTGTAAACAGATTGTAAACTGTAAACAGATTGGTGGTTGAAGTGCTAAGTAAATGCAAAAGAACAAAGATATATGATCTGGAACAGTTACTGTTTATAGAATGCTTATAAAATGTTTATTCACTCTTCGGTAGTAATACCTGTGCTACTTATCTCTTGAGGATCCTGGTAGAATGAAAGCATCTGAAGACTGTAAAGCACTAGACAGATGGGGGTGGAATTTTCTGAGAATGTGGTTGGGACTTCTCAGTTCTGACTCCCTTATGGCCCAAATGACTCACTGGTGAAGTGACTCTCTAAGTACTACAAAGTGCATATATCCTTTCCCTTGGAGCTCTGGCTTCACATTAGGCCTTCCTGCCAAAGTTTAGCAAACCTGCCTTGGGGCATGATACTCCCCAGGTAGACAAAGACCTATCTGTGACATGAATGATACTCAATGCTAATGCAGTGCTTTGAAACTTGGTGCCCAGCTAGGCTTCCATTATGTTTTTTGCAATTAGTGGGCTGAACGTGTATTCATTAACTCTCTAAAGTGCTGTCAAAATAATTTACCTGTTTAGTTCTCTGAAGGTAGAACTGTGGCTAAATACACCCCAAAGTGCTCACAGAAAATTTCAATTATAAATAAATGTCCACTTACTTTTAGAGGTCAAGATTGCATTTTGAAAATTCATGAGCATTGTATAGACCCATAGTATAACCCCCGCCTTTGGTCACCTTCATACTTAGCTTGTCAGCAAAACATTGCTGAACTGTTATTTGTGTCTTTTTTATTGAGGACTATGTCTCAGCTTCCCTTGAAACTAACACCTGCAAGATGAGCAATGACCCAGGTAGAAAATAATATGTTATCCCTTCTCAAAATATTTTTGCTTGTAGTCACTTTAGGTTTCAGAAAAGTTGACTACCAGCCCCTAAAAATCTTAACATTTTTCATAAAGTCTATAAGCATGAAAGAAGTCAAAATGGAAACAAAAATATGAAGCTTTTTTTTTCTTAAGATAAGGATCTATGTGTACTGAATGCTACCTGCTTTAGGAGTTGGGTAGAACCTTAAATGAACTCTTAATGATTCAGGTTTATACAATGCATCTGTCCTGAAATATGTACTTGTGTTCCGATGTCAGCCATGAATTTGAGAACTGTTACAAGGCCTTAACAACCTTTTTTATATTCCCAGTAAACAAGAACTCAACTTGGCAGATAGCTTTTCTGCCTAGTATTGTTTTATTAGTGTAATAGCTTTATGGCAATGATTCATTTAGTGGTTGATCGGCAACAAGGCGAGTAACCGTAGTTAAATATCTTTTGTGTTATGGTAATTTGCAAACTGAGCATCTTTGATTTTGTGTAGTGGTATGAAAGCTGCCAACTGGCTCAGTCATTCTCCATTTAGTAAAAATCAACTTTCCTTGGCTTCATGTGGTTTTTCAGATGGTGGAGAAGGGCCAAGATTGCCATTTTCACCCATAGGTGATAAGAAATGGCTGGCTGCTCCTCCGTGGATTTTTATTTCAGTGTGTGTGCTTGCAGCTGCAAATCAAAGCTCAGAAAATAGGAAAGCATTTTGTGATGGTACCTATTAGTGAGTGTCCTGTGGCAGCTGTAATTAATTCAATGGTTCCTTTCCTTTAAAGGTGACCAGATAACCCATAGACAGTTTGCTTTCTCAGATAAAGGCTTTTCAATTTTCTTTTAACTTTTCATGCTCTCTCAAATCAGCTTTGCTTTGCTGTATACCTGAACCTAAGACTATTACATGGTCTGAAAGCTTTGAACATCAGTGCTGTGATCAGCCAGTAAAGCGGTCCAATTTCCACTTTGTTCAAACAATGCCTTCCTGTCTTGTCTGGAAAAGTGTCTGCCAATTCATTTTTCTCCTCTTATCAGCAAAACACATATATACTGTGCTCACATGGCTTAATATAAAACACAGGGAAAATCCCTGAACAATCAGGAGACCAGTTAGAAAAACTGGCCAGGCTCTGCTCTCATCCCAAAGCACACACTTTCATTTGTCATCAAAAGAGGAAGCAAATCAACAGAGCACTGATTTTATAGATATCAGTCATGGCAACATATTAGGCTTTGATAATGGTCTTTTTTAAACAGAGAATATTTATCATATGCTCAGCTTCTTAGGAATCATTTTCTTACCCTGAATATTCCAACTCCCAAATCTGGTTTGTAGGCTGGACAACAGTGACTAATATTAGAGAAATTCTTGGCAAAGTTGTAGGAACCCAACCCTTAACCCCTTCCAAGGCATTTTGACCAAATATGGTACAGTAGGGCTTTCATATCTGTCATGGGCAGGGTATTTAATACCCCAAAATGCAATATACTTTTCATCCATTGCTTTGGTTACTTTTTTTTTTAACAGAGATGCAACAGCTTTTATTTTCTTTAGAGATCCAGCAGGAGAGATCATGGGAGCAGGGAAAGGCAATTGTCATTGTCATTCTGTTCTGGATACTTGAAATTTTATTTCACAGTTGTGAAAGGCTTAAAAGTGATGCAAAGCATAGGCAACTTCATTTTGGCCTCTGCTTTATTTCTTGGCTTGTTTTGTTTTGCCCCATCTGTTTGTTGGAGGTTGGGGTAGAGGAGATGCAGGGAGGAGACACCGTGAACATACGTTCCCATACTTCTGCACTGGCAGCATCACCCATCACGTTCACCCAGGTACATTCTTTAGCAGCTACTATGTTCCCAACATGCTGATGACCTGCACAAACAAAATTTCAGTTTCCAGGTAAGGGCACTAGTTAGGCCACATGGAGTCAAATACTGGTTACACCAGTCACTGGCTCCGTAACCTTAATCTCTTTCTTTCCTTATCTGGGAACAAAATTAGAAAAGTACCTATCTCATAGTATTGCAGTGACATCCAAAACATTTAATACTTGCAAAGTCACAACAGTGTGTGGCATCTACTAAAAACTCAATAATGTTAGTGGTTGTTTTTGCTATCCTTGTCCTCAAGGCACTTGAGGTACAATTAATAGAGAGAAAGCATACGTCATGTGAACTTGTGTGATACATAGTGTAAGTGCAGTAGAATTGCACGTAAAAAAGATAATTAGCTATCAAAACTGGCATCTGGGCTAGCTTTACTACAATCAAGTAGTTTTGAGTCTTTATGCCTCCCTGATGAACTCTTCTGGGGCATTCCTTCCCACCCAACCCACCCCAGTTTTGTATTCACAATATTCTTTTGAAGCTCTTCTACAAATGGGACTCGGTATTTCACTCTGTGTTAACAGAGTCCAGGCTCCTTAGCTTTATTGAACGTTGAACAAATGACCTGCCCCACAGAACTCTTATGGAACAACAGGGCTAAATGCTAAAGTAAAGGGGACACATTAGGACTGAGGACTCTAGGCCTAGTGTCCTAGTAGATGGTTTTGGTTTGTTTATGACTTGAAACAGGTAATGTGAGGATGCAAAAATTGCTGGGAAGACAATCCATAGTAAAAAATTGTGGGGATGCCATGAAAAGTTATACAGCCTTGAGAGCATCTAATCTTCATCTAGGACCAACATATACCAAGCATCAGGTCCCCATTTCAGTTCACATGTTTGCCTGACACAGCTTTGAGACACAAAAGGAAATCGTAACCACGTTGGAGAGGTGTTGGGTCCTGGGGGTCGAGTGTGCTAGAAGCCTAGAGGACAAAAGCCCTGTTCCCAGCTCCAGGTTGCCAGAAGACTCTGGCACTTGGCCTCCTTTGGAATCTCAGTTCTTCTGCCTATAAATTGTGAATAAAGATACCTTCTCTACTGTGTGACAAGGTTTGTCTGAGGGCAAACGAAATAGTGCATCTGTGCAATTCTTTGAAAACCGTAAAATGCTACATAATACATGTAGCATGTGGTATCATGCAGAGTTTAAAGTCTAAAAGGGAAAGTAGAACAAAATCAAAAATAAAGGCTAACAGGAGCCTCAGAATATAAAACAGGAAGCAATTAAACTGACTGTGGAGTGTATAGAAAACCAGTATTTGTGCATATGATGGCAAACATTGACTTCAGTGAAGGCCACACTAGGGAAGAAGAGTTAGTGCCTATTTAAACTTAATAATTCAAAAAATTACGTTTAAACCTATTAATGTAAAAAATTAAGGATATACTTTATTAATTCAAGAAATGTCATACTGTTATACGGGTATTAATGTACAAAGATCTTAGTGGAGCATGACCTGTTTCGAATTGTAATAGGTATTATATCTTAACAAATATGTAAGAACATACACACATTTTCAGTTATTTATGGCCACTAATGACCTTCGTCAGGGCAAAATGTTTTACACCAACCAAACATTTAGCCATACCAGCATATTATGTTCATGACTTTATTCGTTGTCCTGTCTAAAGAGATAATAATATGCTCAGTATTATATTTATCCATAACACATGCTTTGGTCAGAAGAATCTTTATGATAATATTTGGGACAGCACTTGGCACAAAGCAATATTGGGGACAGCACTTGGCAGAAAGCAGGCCCTTAGAAAGCTCTCAGTAAATACTTGCTCAGACACCTGAAGTCATCTTGGTACTGCAGGTAGGTAATGCAGGAGGCATTACTCTATGATCAGTGAACTCCATTACTTTAAGGAGTTGGTGATTGTCTGTAAAAATATTTACATGTGTGCAATCTAAGAGCGAGCACATAGCTTTCATTGGATCCTCAGAGGCTTAAGAACCAGTTGTCATAAGGAGAATAAGTGGTATGTAGTTGAGTTATACTCCAGGCGCTTTCTAACAGGAAATGCTTTTTGTCCTAGGTGTTAAAATTTGAGCCTGGCCATTTCAAGAGGAGGGGCAGAGCGAAGCACATGGCTCTCGTTGACATCCAGTTGGATCACCATGAGCGGTGCGACTGTATCTGCAGCTCAAGACCACCTCGATAAAAGAATGTGCACATACTTACATTAAGCATGAAAGAACCTTTATTTTAAGGAGGGTGTGGTAAGAGACCCCTTTCCCGCCAGCAACCGAACTTACTATTAGCCTGCAAAGCAATGAATACAAGTGGTTGCTGAGTTTCAACCTAGCTTTGTTAGTGCCATGAGAAGTAGAAAGGTGTATCATCAATCTCTATATCCAAGAATATAGGATTGCATTTAATAATAGTGTCTGAGGATATATATGTATATATATCCATGTCTCTGTGTAAATAGATCATATGGTTTATTCAGTATATATAACCAGGTACACCAGAGCTTACATATGGTTTAATTACCTAGACCCTTAAAATCTGACAAAATAAGGGACATAGTAAATACATGGAACATGTCTTTGGAAGATTTGGAAGATGAATTTGTTTATTTTTAAGTTTTGAATCACAAAACAATTTTGGATCTTGCTCTTTTAAAGAAAGCACCCTGTATATTAAAAACCAATAAATGAGATTTTCTTATGCATATATCTTAATTATAAAAAAAGAAAAAATATGGTTTCTGGGACAAGCACATTCCTAACCATTTTTCTCACGAGATGTACTACATACTTGGCTATATAGACAATAATTACCTGTCTCCAAAAGCATGTCATAATAATATAGGTGCTTTAGAAATAAAGCCATTAAGGCTTCTTTTTATGTGTCTTGCTGACACATGCAAATTCATTAACACCTATCGCTAAAAAATTCTCACAGTGTTTATTATTATAATCCTATGAGAGACAATTTATAAGCTATAGCAGAATTGTTTCTTTTCAAAAACCTCTCCATGGAAGTAACTCCTTTGGAGAATGGCATGAGGACTCTGCATGAGCCTTTCAAAATAGTGTTCATTGAAAAATGTGGGCAGTTGAAAGTCAAAAAAGTGAGCATTGAAATATTAACATAACTGGGAATCAGATGGAATATTTGAATGGGATCCATATTTAATATCGGATACATACTCTCCAAATTATGCCAGTTAATTTTATGTATCTTGCTTTTGTGTTTCTGTCTCTTTGATATACAGACATGGATTTACAATGGCATTTTATATTTGGCAAGCCATTATGGACTATTTATAGCCTAGAAGCTTTTGTGTATTAAAACAACCCAGTTTTATTGATGTAGATTCCTAATCATGTACTCACCATTCAATTCAGATGAATTCCTGTTTCTGAACTAAGTGAAATTAGATCTGGGGTCTCTGGTTCTTTCCAGATCTATGGAGCTTGTTCTAAGAAGCCACACTGTAAATTGTGGGTGCACAAGTTCGGCCCTGCTCTACACTAGGAAGCAGTCTTTGCACTAGGGATTATTATTGGTACTTAGAGTAATTTTTCCTCCTCGGCTCTTTGATGTCTGTTAAGACCTCAGAGACTGACTCCAGGCATAAGAAGTGATTCATCATTCTCCAAAGCAAGTCTATTAAGAGAGTGACACTGAAATCAAGATAGATCAGGGGCTGCTCAGAGAGAATGACAATTTTCTCCTCACCTTGAAAGAAAATAGGAGAGCCAGTTTCTTCCTTGAGACCAGGGCCCTACTGACTACAGCCAAGTTGAGTGAGGGCTATGTGACTGGGGCTCATTAAGTCCCAGTGTCAGAGGAGCAGCCTAAATATACTTGGATTTCTGAGCATGGTGCTTTCAGGACCAAGTTCTCAACTATCCTTAGGAGCTCATTTCTGCTCAGCTCTTTGAAAGGCCAATGCTTATTGAAAATGTGCCTTCAAAAATTCCCTGAAAGTGTCCAGTGTTTTTACCTCAGGGGATGACTGGTAAAAATAAATACTCTATTGCTGAGTTGCCCGAAGTCCCAGAACACAATCAGAAATAGCTGAGGCAGACCCTCTAGTAATCAGGAACCACTCTTCCCCTTCATGCCTCTTCCAAGTTTCCTATGAAAACATAGCCTTCCTGTACCAAAACCCAAATTTGTGTTATATCACTCTAGCTTGTTCAGCTGTAAGTATGAAGAATTAGAGTGTTCTACCCAGTTTTCAATAAACCTTCCAGGTTGCAATAACCAGGATGGTTTTCAGTTAAAGCCCCATTTGTACTTTTTATTTATTAGCTGAAATGTAAGCAGGCATATTCACTCACCTCTTTTTTTCTTTCCTGAATGTTTTATTAAAACTTCTCCCTTGGTTATCTGTTATCTATTGCAGTTCTAACATGTAGCCAATAAATCTGTTTCACTGCCATCAAAGCGATAAAAAGCTCACCGTACAAATTACATTTCAAAATAAATCCTAATAAATCCTCATTTCTGCATGGCTCACTCACCTGGAATAATGCCTTCTGTTCAATATGTTTTTATAGGGCAGAGCATTTTTGTAAGTAGAATTTTTCATGTTTTTTGTCATATCAGTAACATGCAGCTTTTTCGTCTTGTAGCGTTTTCTATAACAAATGTAATATGCCTCCTATCTTCATGAAAAATAAATATTGCTTACGAACAAAACTACTCCATTATTTAGTACTCAACTGCAGTTTTAAAAGGTGCACAATGTTACAAACTTACTTCCCCAAACACATGCAGCTGCTTGGAGTGACAAGATTGGGTGATTTCTGCAGGCCTGGTTTTAGAACGTTGTTCCCTGAAAACAGGCTTTTACTTTGTCCCTTCCTGAAGCCACCGGAAACTGGAAATTAAGTGGGACTTGGGTTTTGTTGTTTTCTTGCTACTGTTGTTGCTTCTTTGTTTGACTGTTTGTTCCCTGCAGTCCTTTTAATGAAAGATATTCTCTTCTGACATTCCTTCCTTTGGAGAGTACACAGCCTCTCTCTCCTTGAGGACTTGGAATCAATAACATTATGTCCACCCTCACACCTTTTCCCCTCTAGATGGACACCCCAGCTGGTGGGCAAGTGTTATCAGCTCAGTTGTTTATAATCAGTACTTTATTTCATTATTTGGAAACAAACCCCCCCAAATAATGCCTGAACCTAAAGCATACATTAAAGTGACCAAAAATATTTTAAAATAATAGATTTAAAGATCATATGTAGTTTTCCTTCATAACATGAGTGCTTTCAGCTGGACAGTAAATTACGAACCGTCTCAAATCATGTGAAGGCAGATGATCAATCTGGTAGCATTTGTAAGGATTCCTGGGAAGTGATCTGTGGGAGTTGGGGACTTTTCCTCCCAGCAGGTGGGGGGCTGCAAGTATTATAGTGCATCAGAGAGAAAGCTAGAAGGCCTTGGGTATAGTGACAAGTCTGCCACTTTCTGGACCAGTTTAGGGGCTATACTCCTATAGAGTTTGGTGTGTGACGTGTTGGCAGGGGGCGGGAGGGGCGGCGAGAGTGGGGGCACAAAAACTGATGAGAGCTCTTCTCGCTGCAAGAAATTTTGCTTTTGCTTGTAGCTCAGTCTTCATCATCATCCCACTGGAGACAGGATAACAGCGGCACAGGGTTGGGTGAAACTCTGCCACTTTATTTAGTTTAGTGGTTTTGAGTTGTTTGGGGAAAGGGAGTAGAGACGTATTCTGTGTCAAGAATCAATTTTACTATAGGAAATACTAGCTAATGTGTGAGTCAAAGTATGGGGAAAAACGGGGAAGGATGTAGAATAGTTCATTTAGCTAACCTGGATTTTCATGTACAAAAATCATGCTAGCCATATATATATATAAAAAGTATTTTAATGCAAATACATTAAGAATTTCATTTTATTTCCTGAAAGGTGCATGTGTCCAGTTTTATATTAGTAACTCAACAGATGTCCAAATCTTTCATATTCTCCTAGGGTCCCCTGATAGAACAATAAATTAAATTCATAGATTAGTATTCATGCCTGAAATTCTAGGCAATACAATTTTATTTACTGACAGCTCTGATCAAATATGCTAGAAGACAGAATATTTATAATTCACTGCTTTTATTGACATTCACTTAAATTCTGTTGTTTTTTAATGATCAACTTACTTAAAGACTACACAGGCCTTTAGAACTTAACATAATACACTGGGATATCTCCCGAATATCATAGTTTATCAACAATGGATAAGCAACTAATCACTTAATTTAAGACTTTGTGCTTGATGTTCACGTTATAGTTCAGAATTTGCAAGTTAATTTTTATCTTTTTAAAGTAAATTTTAATTCTATAGAGATCTCTAAAAATTCTTTTGCAGATCGCATTAGAAGAGAAGGGAGCTGAGTCCATAATAAAGGGTAATATATTCAGTGCAGCAAGTTATGGGCCAAGAAATCTTCATTTTCAAATAAAGCCATTTGATTTTCTAATTATTTTAAACTGTTGAATACTGGTTTCCAGGCTTAGTGGCCAGAAACCAAATGTTAAAATCACTCTTGGGTTCAATTTATATTTTAAATAATGCCTGTAGTACAAATTCTCTTTGAAGAATTCAAGTCTCTGGGGCTTCCCTGGTGGCGCAGTGGTTGCAAGTCCGCCTGCCGATGCAGGGGACACGGGTTCGTGCCCCGGTCCGGGAAGATCCCACATGCCGTGGAGCAGCTGGGCCCGTAAGCCATGGCCGCTGAGCCTGCGTGTCCGGAGCCCGTGCTCCGCAACAGGAGAGGCCACAACAGTGAGAGGCCCGTGTACCACAAAAAAAAAAAAAAAAAAAAAAGAATTCAAGTCTCTGGGTCATATTCTAAAATCTCTATCTTTGATTGAGGCAATATTACAAATTCATTCTCCTCAAGTATCTTCTAGTCTTTCCTTTTCTCCTTGTGACTTCCGCATTCCTCCTCTTTCTCACCAGTCTCTACCCACCAGACTTCAAGTCAGAGAAAATCAGGAGCGATGTGTACTTTGGGAAGGCACAGGAGATGGGGTCGTTTAAGGAGATCAGGAGATCAAATGCATGGTTTACCAAATGAGCAATTAGTAGGCTAAAACTGCCAAATGTTAAGAAATCACTGCATTTTGAGCGTTGAACACGTCCAGTAAATATTTCCCAATATTGTCCATTTTTTGTGTAAACTTCAGAATATGGTGGTGAATGTTATTGACTTCTATCGAAAGGAATTTAGCCATAGGCAATAAGAGGAAAACTGGCTAAATGTTTCATATATTCATTCAACAACAAAATGTTTTAAAATGCATGTATGCTTTGAATTTTAAAATGCAAGATCCGGGCTTCCCTGGTGGCACAGTGGTTGAGAGTCTGCCTGCCGATGCAGGGGACACGGGTTCGTGCCCCGGTCTGGGAGGATCCCACGTGCCGTGGAGCAGCTGGGCCCGTGAGCCATGGCCACTGAGCCTGTGCATTCGGAGCCTGTGCTCCGCAACGGGAGAGAAAGATATAAAATGCAAGATCCACAACAGGGGATAAAACTAGAGAAAGATGTTCTAGGTGAGATCAACAACAACAACAAAACCTAAAGATCCCCCAGCAAAAATGCATAAGGTAAATGTGGGCAGTTCAAAGACCAGAGAGTAAAGTGGCAGAAAGGAAAGTAAGCTATATAGAGGAACAATTGGTGGTATGTTTGAAAAGGTAGATAAGTACCTGATTATGCAAAGTCTTCTGTGGCTGGTTAGCAAAGAGCTTTGTCTTTTACACATGGTAGAGGAAGCGATGGGGGCTTCTGAGCATAGTGGGGGGCTGCAAGTGTCATAATGCATCAGAGACAAAGTTAGAAGGCCTTGGGTATAGTAACAAGTCTGCCACTTTCTGGACCTATGTTTCCTCATCTACAAATTAGAAGGATAAGATGTTCTACAGGTCCTTCCAACAGAACAATTCTGCAATTCTGTATTTTGGAAAGTGGCAGTCTGCAGGAAGGACAGAGGTAGGGATACAAATTAGGAAACAAAGTTGTAGTGAAACCAAGTCCCCCTAAAACCGAGTTCTTCTGCCACCCCTCAAGGTTGAGAAGTATCAAAGAAAAGGGGGGATTGAAACTGAGCAGGACCCTGTGGTGCCCCTCACCCAGGTACAAAGTGCTCTCTGTGTCCCCCTTTTCTTGTTTATAGGAAAATGGTTTTCACCTCCAAGACCTTTGAGTTCCAAAGGGCAGATTCAAACAGTTACTAATTAGGGGAGTGAGAGGATGCAGAAACAACAATAGTGCAGGGATGAGGCCTGGTCCTAGTTCCTCCTGGAGGGATGGATGTGCATTACATTTTGATACACATCTCTGAGTTCTTCTACAGGAACTAAGGCGCCGGTCCACATGGAAGAGGACTTCAGGCTGAACAAAAGCACCTGGACCCCAGACTGGTTGGAACCAGAAAGCTGATAATTGAGATTCCTGGAACACCACCCTGTTACCTCACCATCCACCAGTCAGAGGAGAGTCACACACACCCTGCTGTCCTCCTCCCAAATTTTGCCTATAAAAACTTCTTCCCTGAAACCAATCAAAGGGTTCAGGTCTTTTGAGCATGAGCCGCCCCATTCTCCTTTCATGGCCCTACAACAAATAATCTTTTCTTGGCTCCAAACTCCTATATTTTGGTTTGTTTGGTCTGACTGTGTGTTAGGCACACACACTTGGGTTTGACAACACTAGGGGCGAGACAGTAAGGACAAAAGTGAGACCTCAGAGACAGGAAGGCATGTAGGTCCCCTCTGGTTGTGCAGGCTGTGCGTTAAAAATCTCTAGGAGGGGCTTCCCTGGTGGCGCAGTGGTTGAGAGTCCGCCTGCCGATGCAGGGGACACGGGTTCGTGCCCCGGTCCGGGAAGATCCCACATGCCGTGGAGCAGCTGGGCCCGTAAGCCATGGCCGCTGAGCCTGCGTGTCCGGAGCCCGTGCTCCGCAACAGGAGAGGCCACAACAGTGAGAGGCCCGTGTACCACAAAAAAAAAAAAAAAAAAAAAAGAATTCAAGTCTCTGGGTCATATTCTAAAATCTCTATCTTTGATTGAGGCAATATTACAAATTCATTCTCCTCAAGTATCTTCTAGTCTTTCCTTTTCTCCTTGTGACTTCCGCATTCCTCCTCTTTCTCACCAGTCTCTACCCACCAGACTTCAAGTCAGAGAAAGTCAGGAGCGATGTGTACTTTGGGAAGGCACAGGAGATGGGGTCGTTTAAGGAGATCAGGAGATCAAATGCATGGTTTACCAAATGAGCAATTAGTAGGCTAAAACTGCCAAATGTTAAGAAATCACTGCATTTTGAGCGTTGAACACGTCCAGTAAATATTTCCCAATATTGTCCATTTTTTGTGTAAACTTCAGAATATGGTGGTGAATGTTATTGACTTCTATCGAAAGGAATTTAGCCATAGGCAATAAGAGGAAAACTGGCTAAATGTTTCATATATTCATTCAACAACAAAATGTTTTAAAATGCATGTATGCTTTGAATTTTAAAATGCAAGATCCGGGCTTCCCTGGTGGCACAGTGGTTGAGAGTCCGCCTGCCGATGCAGGGGACACGGGTTCGTGCCCCGGTCTGGGAGGATCCCACGTGCCGTGGAGCAGCTGGGCCCGTGAGCCATGGCCACTGAGCCTGTGCATTCGGAGCCTGTGCTCCGCAACGGGAGAGAAAGATATAAAATGCAAGATCCACAACAGGGGATAAAACTAGAGAAAGATGTTCTAGGTGAGATCAACAACAACAACAAAACCTAAAGATCCCCCAGCAAAAATGCATAAGGTAAATGTGGGCAGTTCAAAGACCAGAGAGTAAAGTGGCAGAAAGGAAAGTAAGCTATATAGAGGAACAATTGGTGGTATGTTTGAAAAGGTAGATAAGTACCTGATTATGCAAAGTCTTCTGTGGCTGGTTAGCAAAGAGCTTTGTCTTTTACACATGGTAGAGGAAGCGATGGGGGCTTCTGAGCATAGTGGGGGGCTGCAAGTGTCATAATGCATCAGAGACAAAGTTAGAAGGCCTTGGGTATAGTAACAAGTCTGCCACTTTCTGGACCTATGTTTCCTCATCTACAAATTAGAAGGATAAGATGTTCTACAGGTCCTTCCAACAGAACAATTCTGCAATTCTGTATTTTGGAAAGTGGCAGTCTGCAGGAAGGACAGAGGTAGGGATACAAATTAGGAAACAAAGTTGTAGTGAAACCAAGTCCCCCTAAAACCGAGTTCTTCTGCCACCCCTCAAGGTTGAGAAGTATCAAAGAAAAGGGGGGATTGAAACTGAGCAGGACCCTGTGGTGCCCCTCACCCAGGTACAAAGTGCTCTCTGTGTCCCCCTTTTCTTGTTTATAGGAAAATGGTTTTCACCTCCAAGACCTTTGAGTTCCAAAGGGCAGATTCAAACAGTTACTAATTAGGGGAGTGAGAGGATGCAGAAACAACAATAGTGCAGGGATGAGGCCTGGTCCTAGTTCCTCCTGGAGGGATGGATGTGCATTACATTTTGATACACATCTCTGAGTTCTTCTACAGGAACTAAGGCGCCGGTCCACATGGAAGAGGACTTCAGGCTGAACAAAAGCACCTGGACCCCAGACTGGTTGGAACCAGAAAGCTGATAATTGAGATTCCTGGAACACCACCCTGTTACCTCACCATCCACCAGTCAGAGGAGAGTCACACACACCCTGCTGTCCTCCTCCCAAATTTTGCCTATAAAAACTTCTTCCCTGAAACCAATCAAAGGGTTCAGGTCTTTTGAGCATGAGCCGCCCCATTCTCCTTTCATGGCCCTACAACAAATAATCTTTTCTTGGCTCCAAACTCCTATATTTTGGTTTGTTTGGTCTGACTGTGTGTTAGGCACACACACTTGGGTTTGACAACACTAGGGGCGAGACAGTAAGGACAAAAGTGAGACCTCAGAGACAGGAAGGCATGTAGGTCCCCTCTGGTTGTGCAGGCTGTGCGTTAAAAATCTCTAGGAGGGGCTTCCCTGGTGGCGCAGTGGTTGAGAGTCCACCTGCCGATGCAGGGGACACGGGTTCGTGCCCTGGTCCGGGAAGATCCCACATGCCGCCGAGCGGCTGGGCCCGTGAGCCATGGCCGCTGAGCCTGCGCGTCCGGAGCCTGTGCTCCGCAACGGGAGAAGCCACAACAGTGAGAGGCCTGCGTACCGCAAAAAAAAAAAAAATCTCTAGGAGGTGCTGTTTGCCTAGACTAAGACCAACCAGCCACAAAAGAGGTTAACAAGAGGATTCAACGGTCGTAATGGCTGAATGGGGAGGGCAATGCAGGCTTGGGGGTGTCCTGGAGGAGAGAAGCATGTGGATTGGAATTTTGAGAGTATTCTCAGAAAACCGGGGAGGCAGGAAGAGGGTAATTTTGAGAGAAGAGATCATGTCTGCCAGAAAAGCCAGGGCTTGTAATGTTTACTGGGAGTCATCCTTAGAGTGACAAGGCTGAAATCACGAGAAGATAAAGAACAGAACCTAAAGGACATCCATGACCACAGAGAAGAAGAAAAAAGAGGAATTCACAAAGCTCACAAATATGTGTTCCAAAAATCTGATAAATACTAACCAAGGGCTAACTAGCCCTCATTAAGTGCCAGACATAACAGATTTAGAGAACAATAAAACAGTCATGTTTCCTGCTCTTATCAAACTAGATAAGGAAGGGTAGATATTAAACAAAGAAGTAAATAATTCATTATATTCGTGGAAAAAAAAGCATAATCTGGGATGACATTAAAAGGTAGAATTTAGATCAGGTGCAGGAAAGGATTCCTTAAGAAAATGACATTGAAGCAGAAGCAGAAAGTTGAATAAATATTAAATAAATATTAACCAGGGGGAAAGTAGGAGAATGAGGCATTAGAAATGAAAAAAAGAAAAAGGTGACTAGATTAGAGAAATATTTTGAATGTTTAATCGACCCGTTGGTGATGGATTGGGTGTTGAGAGAGAAGTGAAGGAAGATGTCAAGGATTTTTCCAAGGCTTCTGGCATAACAAACTAGGCTGATACAGATGCCATTTGTTGAGACTGGAGACAGGGGAAGAGGAGGAGATTTGTATATCAAGAATTCAATGTAAGATATTAATGCCAAATGGTCTTTGACATATCCAGTTGAAGATACGAAGTAGGCAGTTAGGTCTGTGGGTCTCGAGCTCAGAAGAGGGGTCTGGGAATAATACATAAATTTAAGAGTCATCCACATGTAGCTATTAAAAGCCATAGGGATGGTTGAGTCACTTAGAGGAGGGTGAAGATTGAGGAGAAAAGGGATCACAGGGCAATTGCAAGAGTATAAAAATATCCCGACTGCCAGAGGAGGAAATTATTCCGAGGGGACTAGGCAAGTTTTATCAAGTATTGCAGAGAAGATGTAGGAGAAACCTACTGATTTAACTGCCCAGAAACACCCCTCCCTACCCCTACCTCCACTCCCTTTCTGGGAAAAACCACTTTATCTATAGTGGCACTGTGCAATAGAAATTTGTGATGATGCAAGTGTTCTATATCTGCACTGTCCAGTACTGTAGCCACTAGCTACATGAGGCTGTTGAGCACTTGAAATGTGACTGTAGGGCTGAAGACTTTTTAATTGTACTCAATTTTAATTAATTTACATTTAAAGGTAAATAGCCACATGTGACTAGTGGCTATGGTATCAGACAATGCAGCTCTAGACTCTAGACATCACCCACAATGTTGCAGCCACAATAACACTTCACAGCAACACACACACACACACACACACACACATCTCAGCTGAATATCTAGGGTTGTGGCAGTTGATCCAAGCAGGGATCTAAGTCTTTCTCAGGATATGTGAAACTGAGAAGAGATCCAGACAGTCTCTCTTTGGTTCTTTGGAAGGTGGAATGTAAAAATCAATGGGGATTGGCAGCCATACTCCTTCCACATAGACCTAAAAGACCAGAAAAAGTCATACTACAAAGGGAGAGAGGGAAAAATGACACCAACATAGAGAAGGTAGCTGAGGGTCCTGAGAGAGTCCCTCATTCCTGTGGGTCTTGATGTCTGGACAAATCCCTCTCTTGGGTTCTCTGAGAATATCAAGTGGTTGAGGTGTGAGTCAGATGGTGAAGTATTGTGGAGGGAAGAGTTGTGATGAAATGGAAGTTTTGAATGAAAATTACCTGCTGGAGAGCTTGATTAGTGAGTGGAAGGAGAGAGAAACAGTTGGTTCTTATCACCATGAACACTTTTAGCAAATACTGAATCACAGCTCTGAAGGGAAATACAGGCTTAGGCTCCTAGGAGCCTCTAGTCACTACTTTTTCATCAACTGATAGATGCATAACCTTGTTTTATATGTGTTTCTGATTAAGGAAATCTTATTTTAATAAATATTATTGATCCATTAACATTGAACTCACAACCAACAGCACTATAATTCATGCCTAAATGATGCCTGTCTAACGCATATTTTCACCATAAGGTGCATCACAGCCTTCCTGTGCTTGGGAACACCAGACAGCACTTCAGCTACACTTTGGGGCTAGTTTAAGATGACAAAATCAGCACAAAAATGCAAAAAACATGTCACTAAAAGGACACTTGTTTACAGGATGAGAGCTGAAACAAGAGGGCAGTGTGTTGCCTTGTTTGGCCTCAGCTGGGAACATGTGTTGGACAGCTCAAAATTTTCACCACTCTGCACATGTCTGCAAACGACAGCAAAAATACTTTGTGTATTAATTTTGGAGTTACATATAAATTTTAGGGAGTGGGAAAATTTGCAAATATGGAAGCTGCAAATAATGGATATTAACTGTAATATCAGTGCCCATTTATGGAGTGTTTACAATGTGCTAGGAATTTTTCTGATGCTTACATGTATTTGCTTAATTCTCATAATAACCCAATGATAAATGGGTCTTATGAAATTAAAAAATTAATGCATGTAACATTTTTATTATAAAGCAATGTTATTATGCCCGTTATGTTTTATAAAGATGAAAAAGTAAAGCATGGTGAGTTTAAGTAAATTACGCAAGGTCAACAAGTAGTAAACTCCAGTCAGTTCCTCTGCAACCCACATCCTTAATCACATTGCAACACTATCTGTCCAACTCATTGGACAGGAGGCAAAACTAAATAATTTCTTCATAAAGTTGTCCCAATTACAAATTCAAACATGGACCTTGAGGTCGTCACTGAACATCTGGTCCAGCTTCATTCATTTAATTAATCACAATTGAGCATCTACTATAAGGTAGGCACAATTCTAGCCACCAGGGATAAAGAACAACACAATGTTCTAGCTCTCAGTGAATTTGAACCAAGGTAGAAACAGAAAATAAACACATATATAATTTCATATAACAAGTGCTATAAGAAAAACAAAGCAAGTTAGGCAAAGGAAGTTCTCTGTCCTAAGGAGGTGACATTTTTGCTGAGATCTAAAGGAGGTGAGGAAATAATGGGTAGAAATATCTTGGGGAAGAGCATTCTAGGCAAAGGGAATAGTACTTGCAACTCTGGGGCAGAAACAAGCTAGGGAACATCTGAGGAACAGGGAGAGGGCTAGGGTCAGGTGAGCAAGGAACTCAGCTGTAAGACACCAGAGGTGAAAGAAGTAGGCAGGGCAATTCATATGGGGTCTTGAAGGTCATGGTAAGGAGTTTCTATTCTGAGTACATTGGGAAGTCCTTAGAGGGTTTTGAGGAGGGAAGTGAAACAATATGACAAGTTATGAAAAGATCTCTCACTGTGTAGAAAGTTGATCATAGGAAAATAAGAGTTGAAGGTGATAGACCATTTATGGAAACAGGCTCAGGATGGGTAGCAGGCTCCATCTAGGGAGGCTGAAGTAGAGAAGTGAGAGGCAGACAGTTTCAGGACATATTTGAAAAGCAAAGCTTTAAATATAGGGTATAAGGGGAAGAGAGGCGTCTAGGATGTCTCCAGGGATCCAGGACTTCTAGGTGAATGTTAGAATCTTTTAACTCAATGGGGAAGATATTGATAAAAGGAGGGTTGGGGGATGGAAGACCCAGTATTTTCCTTCAAACTCACAGTCTTTTACTAAACTCTAGATTCTGGGGTTGAGATTATATTTTAAGTTCATTTCTGTGTCTCTGGGCGAAGTGTGCTCTCAATATGTAGGAGTAAATCACCTTGCTTATTCCCTGAAACCCTCATTTTGTTTAAAAAAAAAACAAACTGAGTTTTCCCCCAAGCAAACCTTATCTGAACACCAAATAGATCTTGGATTTTACATAAGTAAAAACTGAAGGTTGGTTTGATAAACTAATTGTCCCTGTATATGCGCATGCCTAAATGGGGACACTTGAGTATAAAGCTCTGAGAAGAAATGGTACGCAGATTGACAAATTAGTTTTGCGAGAAATACCTCTGCCACTCATCTGAAGCCTGCAGAGGAGAAAAGCCTGGACCAAATCAGCAAGTGTATAAATTGAAAAAAAAAAAAAAAAAAAAAAAAAAAAAAGGAAATATTTTGGTCAACTATTTACCCAAACATGGATTCAAAAACAAACTAAAAATAATTCTCTGAATTCCAATACCTCAAGCTCACCCCTAGGCTCTACAGTAACTAAAGTCATTCCCTGTTTCATCCATAGGAGGAAACGTCACTTCAGCAGACATTTTAACAAAATATATAAGCTTTTGCACAAGACTGGGACTAATATGACTTTCCTTTTTCTTCTCATAGATGTTGAAAGTGGGCTAAAAGCCACAGAGCTGCGAATAGTATTGGTCTAAATTTGAACTTAGAGTAAAGGAAGCCAGGCACAGCTTAATCATCATCGTAGTACTTACTGTGTCTAGAATATATCTAGTGTTTTAATATGATGCCTTTTTTCATTAACTCATTCAACAATTATTTTTTGAGAACCTCCTATATTTCAGACACTGTATACACTGCTAGGAATGTACCAGTGAATAATACCATTTCAACTGTTGCCCTTGTGGTACTTACAGTCTAACACTGATAGGTGGAAAAACACTGATTATCTGAAGCAACTTTCAGACCCAAGGTGACCAGGTCAGGGTTTCTCAAGTTCAGAGCTATTGACACTTGGGGCCGGATAATCTTTGATGTGGGGGCTGGGGAGGGCTGTCCCATGCATTGGAGGTTTTTAGCATCATTCTTGGTCTCTACTTACTAGATGCCAGCAGCACTTTTCCCCCATTAGTGGCAATCAAAAATGTCTCCAGATCTTGCCAAATGTCCCTCAGAGGGAAAAATTTATCCCCATGTGAGAACCACTGACTCTAGAGGATGATGTTAGCAACAAGATCCTGGCTTCCTGTGAAGTTTCCCATTTGTTCTCTAAAGTTGCCTTTGCCAAACGATATTGCCAGGAGAGGAGATTGTGATAAATGTGGAGGGGCCGTCAGTGAGACTGGGCTGAATGAGGCTACAAAGGCAGCAGAATCCCTCAGTCAACTTTTGAAATACAAAGGCAATAACTGTTTCTGATGACAAAAAATATCAACTTCCAAGACAGTCATTCATTTATTTAACAAAAAGTTTTTAAATATATACATGTCTATATGTCAGATACAATTATAGATTCTAGGGATAGTGAACAAAACAGATCAAAATCCCTGTCCTTATGGAGCTTATATTGAGGGGAGGCAGATAAATAAGTAAAATGTATATGCATATGTGAGAAGGAAATAAGCGTTATGGCTACATATAAATAAAAGCGGGGAAAGAGGATCAGTAGTTGAGGGGAATTCAATTTTAGATAAGTTGTTCATCTAAAGTAAAGGCCCAAAGGACATAAGAGAGAAAGTCATGCAAATATCTAATAAAAGAGTATCCCTGGCAGAATGAATTGTAAGTGCAAAGGCCCTGTGGTAAGAGCTTGCTTGGTGTGGGGCTGGAATGCCATGAGCTAGATTTAGTGGTAGAGGTGAAGTTAGGAAGCTGGTAGAAGCCAGATTTCATCAAATCTTTAGGCCATTGTAAGGACTTTGACTCATACCACTGAAGATTTTAGTGGTGTTCAACAAATGTTTTCAATCATCCTTCTAGGCACACAAGGAGGATATTTCCCTGTTCCCTTAAAGCCAGATATGGGGCTTCCCTGGTGGCACAGTGGTTGAGAGTCCGCCTGCCAATGCAGGGGACGCGGGTTCGTGCCCCGGTCCGGGAAGATCCCACATGCCGCGGAGTGGCTAAGCCCGTGAGCCATGGCCGCTGAGCCTGCGCGTCCGGAGCCTGTGCTCCGCATTGGGAGAGGCCACAACAGTGAGAGGCCCGCGTACCA
>NC_041229.1:29332178-29341913 GCF_002837175.3 Physeter macrocephalus
AAAAAAAAAAAAAAAAAAGCCAGATATGGCTATGTGTGATAGATTCTGTCGTTTGCCCCAAGTCTTCACTCCTTTGTATCCACACCCATGCCCTGGCTTTTCTGTACACAGAGTATACTTCTCTACCTGTTGGCTGTGGTTTTGGTCACATGACTTCCTTTCGCCAACAGGATATAAGTAGACATGATGCAAATGAGAACTTGAGATGAGCTTGCCTTCTTGCGCTTCTGTCAGCGCTTCTGTCATCACCATGAAAAAACATGTCCTGTCTGCCCACCACCCTAGGAGGAAGATGGGAAACATGTTCAACAAAGCTATCACAGATGACTTGTAGCTTAAAGCAGGCCACCCAGCCTAGCCAAGTCTATATCAGCTGACTCCCAGCCAGCCTGCATGTATGCCTGTTGTTGCATGCCACTGAGATCTTGTGGTGGTTTGTTGCACAGCAAGGCACCTTTGTTTGGCCAACGAAATGGGAGTGGAAGTGGAATGTGTCACTTCTGGGTGGGAATGGAATCTTTAAAAGCCACTGCCTATTTCCCATCCCCTTCCCACTGCTGCGGTGATGATGAATTGCATGTCACGGTAGAGCCTCTATCACCCTGGTACCCTGAGTGACTATGTTGCATGGAGCCCCTGGTGACCCACACTAGAAAGAAAGAAAAATCTATGGTATTAGATGTTGTTGTTTCTGCTTCTGTTACTGAGCTATAACCTAGCTTGGCTGATGCCTGAAGTCACTATAGGATTTTGAGGTGAGAAATGACATATTTTGACTCAGATGTAAATAATTCTGGCTATGTTAAGAATAGACAGGACTTCCTTTGTGGTCCAGTGGTACAGAATCCACCTTACAATGCAGGGGATGCAGGTTCGATCCCTGGTCAGGGAACTAAGATCCCACATGCCGCCGGGCAACTAAGCCCACGCGCTACAACTACTGAGCTCATGTACCTCAACTAGAGAGCCCACGTGCCGCAAACTACAGAGCCCATGTGCTCTGGAGCCCGTCTGCCACAACTACAGAGCCCATGTGCTCTGGAGCCCAGGTGCCACAGCTAGAGAGAGAAAAACCCTCATGCCACAACTAGAGAGAAGTCCGTGCACCACAATGAAGAGCCCACACGACTCAACGAAGATCCCATGTGCCACAACTAAGACCCCACACAGCCAAAAATAAATAAAATAAATAAATAGTTAAAAAGAAAATAGAATAGACTGAAAAGGGGTAGGGGCAGAGGCCAGGAGACAAATCTGGAGGTGGTTAATGCAACAGTAATACAGGCAAGAGATCATGGTGGCCTAGATCACTGGTAGCAATAGGGAAGTTAAAAAATTGCTCAGATCCTGGATATATTTGCAAAATAGAACTGTCAAGATTTCTTTATGGATAGAATGCAGGATGTTAGAAGAAGGATGAAATTAAGGATGACTCCAAAGTTTGGGGCTGAGTGAAAGGTCTGATGGAATTTCCATTAACTGAGATGGGGAATATTGTGAGAAGAGGAGGTTTGCCTGTGGGAGATCTGGAGCTTAATCTTGGACATGTTTACTTAAGGGTGCCTATTAAGCATCCATGTAGGCATCAAGTAAATAGTTGGATTTGCTAGTCCAAGGTTCAGGGAAAAAGTTGGGGCTGGAGATGTGATTTGGCTGTTTGTGATATATAGATTGAGATTGCATTTAAAGCCAGAAGATTGGATGAAATCACAAGGGGACTGAGAGTAAATAGAAATGAGACTAAAGCCCCTGGTGCATCCTTGATTAAGAGGTTAAGGGATAGTAAATGACCAGCAGGAACAGCCAGTGATGTTAAGACAGAAAACTGGTGAGTGCAGGGCTGTGCTGTATGCCTTGCCTTTGCACCTCCAGATGCTCTCTTCAACATTCTATACCTGGTTCTGTCCCACGAGGCTGATCCTAATGGAATTGACTCCTGTTCCCTCCAGCTTCTGGTTGGGTTTGGTTCTTGGGAAGGAGCATTAATAGGGGATTAAAAAGAAAGGAATAAGGGACTTCCCTGGTGGTCCAGTGGTTAAGACTTCACCTTCCAATGCAGGGGGTGTGGGTTCGATCCCTGGTTGGGGAGTTAAGATCCCACTATGCCTTGGGGCCAAAAAACAAAACATAAAACGGAAGCAATATTGTAACAAATTCAATAAAGAGTTTAAAAATCATCCACATCAAAAAATCTTAAAAAAAAAAAGGCTTAAGATTAAATCAGTGTCTCTCAACTTTAAGAATGCATCAGAATCACTTGCAGGGATTCTTATACAGAGTGCTGGACCCCATCCTCTGAGTTTCTGATTCTTCGGTGAGATAAGGATTTGCATTTTTGCATTCCCAGGAGATACTCATGCTGCTCGTCCGGGAAACACACTTTGAGAGCCTCTGGGTTAGGTTATGTATTCCCCTGATCTCTTCCCTGTAAGAGTTCTTCACCCTGGTTGTGACTCTCAACATAAGGTCACAATTCCTCCCCAGCTGGCCTGTACTACATGATTTTATTTCCTCTGAAGTTCCAATAACTAATTTTCTTTTCTGCCCTCAACTTTTCAATGATTGTGACAGCTCCATTTTTGACAGCCCCAAATTTCTGCCCTATCACCTGTCCTTTCCCTATACCCTACTCAGATCTCGGTAATTAGTCTCTTTGTAAATACACCCTCCTTCAATTTTCCTAATTTGAGTGAGCCATCGGAGTCATGGAGATGAATAAACAGCATTTTAAAAAGTGCTGGCCAATTGAGTTAAATGATGCTGAAGGGACAAACAGGATGAGGATTTAGAAATGAGCATTTCATTCAGCATCTGGAGGTCATTATGGAATGTTGTAGACAAAGGCTGATTAGGGTGCATTTGAGAAAGAGTGGTAGGAGGTATATATTGCAAATTAAGCCAGTTCTCCTAAAGATCCTAACTAATATTGAGGACAATGATTATGAGGCCCTGTGTCATTGGCGGTTCAATCTGCTAAGCACTGAGCCAGATGCTCAGATACCTGTGAGGCACTCTACACCCCTCTTCTCCTAAAGTCACATCAATTAGCAAATCCTGTAAATCAATCTGTAGCAGTGGTTCTCAAACTGTAGGATACATCAGAATCACCTGGCAGGCTTGTTAAACCAGAATGACGAACCCTGCCTCCAGAGTTCTGATTCAATAGGTCTGGGATGAAACCCAATCATCTGCATTTTTAACAAATTCCCAGGTGATGCTAATGTAGCTGGTAATGGGAACCACATTAGAAATCACTACTCTGTTGGAGATTTTTCCTATCCTATTTTCCTTTCCATCCACAACCACTGCAGGCTTTCCTGACATTTGCCTGAATTACCACCACACCCTCCAAACCAACCTTCTGCTCCTAGCTTTGTTCTTCCCCCCATGCTAAGAGACCTTTCTAAGATACAAATCTGATTATATCACTTCCTTGCCTAAAACACAGGGATCAATGCCCACAGGCTTTAGGAAAAAGAGTAGACTCTTCAGCATAACCCTCCACTCTCACCTATCACCATTTCCCACTGTTATCACACTCTGAACATGCTGAGTTATTCCCTGAATACAGTTCTGCCTCATATATGGCATTTTCCTATCTTTGGAGGGTTCTTCTTTCCTAAGAGTCTCATCAATTCCAGTTCCCAGAATGCACAGACACCTCCCTCTCCTCTGGGATCCCCTGACAGGCACTGGAGGTCACATAGCTCTGACCCTGTAGCCCCCTGCACAGTGACAAGTTGTCCTGTATGACTGCCAGTTGGACAAGTCTCCTGGGTCTGTGTCTCCAGTGCTTAGCAGTGTGCCTGGCCCACAGGAGAGCAAGCCCTCAACCACTATTTGTTGCATACTGAGTAAAAGGTCCTGTATTATGTCAGAAACGTGGGAATTTTAGTAAGAATTTCAATAAGAAACAAAAACCATTTTTTAGTTATTGACCAGAAAAATCAAAGAACCATAGCAGTATATTCCCTGGTTGATTGATATTTCAGTGACCTAACAATGTCACAGGAATAATAAAAATTAAAGAGGGTTGGATAAACCCAGCTTAAACCCTTATAGTCTAGAAATTCTCAATAAAGTGCTGTCAAAAATTAGTATAGATATGTTGCATTTAGGATTCAATTGTGCTAAACCATAAATTCTGTAATACAATTCCTTGCTTTTTTTTCTTTTCATGTTATAAGGACTTTTATAGAGATAAATAAAATCAAGCTGTTAACTAACCATATTTTCTGAAGTTTATAAGCTCATCAAAAAATGTATATCTCTACATGATTATGTATAACAAACCACATCCCAAGAAAATGAGAGCCCTTACAGTATTTAACAAATTACTGCGGTTCTCACTAGTCACTTTGTGGCAGAACTGGTCTTGGCATTTAGAGACATTGAATTTTTCTCTCCTTTGCATTGAACAAAAATCACATTTAACAGAGGGATTAATTGACTAGCATAAAGTTAGACAGGAAGTAAAGGTCAGAGTGGGACCAGGGTCATAGAAGATCTGAGTTCAGGTCTTGTATGTGACCCACCCAGAACATGCCCTTACTGTGTGGGTACTGTACACATTTATTCTGCAGGCTTACTTTAAAATTCGTAAGTTGAATTCATTGCCTGAACATGTGCATGGACTACAATTCTACATCAGAACTGGAAATCACAAAAGCCAGAAAGCTTCTGCAAAATTATGTGCCAGGGACCTCATGAAGTAATGGATCTGAAGACCAGGAAGTGAGACTTGCAGGTCATGAGAAGAAAGAAATTTGGAAAAGTCAAGTCCTGGGAATCCGGTGGCTTATGTGCTAGAGTTTTTATTTTGTTTGTTTGTTTGTTTGTTTTGTAAAGTGTGTGTGTGTGTGTGTGTGTGTGTGTGTGAGAGAGAGAGAGAGAGAGAGAGATCTGACTTCACAGGCCAGGGTGAGGCTCATCATCTACTTGGGAAAAGCTATTAAGGTAAATGTTCAAAGTCACCTTTAGAAATTGGAAGAATAACGCTGAATGCTGAAGTTGTTTATTTGTCTGACAAAACAAACCTCTCTTGAGAACTACTAGGCTTAAGCAGTTTTTAAAATTATTTTTGAGGCCTTAATCATTTTTCTTACCAGTTATATGATTCATCACTGCTTCAAAAATGCTCCTTCTTCAAAACTCATCTTGTACAAAGTGTTGCAATTTTTCTGTGAGATAGTGCTCGTAATTTTAGGGAAAATAAAATGGTCAGCTTTCTATAAAGCACAAAGCAAGTTTATCTCTCCAGATAGACTATAAGATTACAGTGTGTTTCTGTATTGCTGATCAAATGCAGTTGTGTTAAACAGTCAGTATTTTCATAGTCAACCAATCTTTTTTTCATGTAAACATGCCTTAAAATGCTCTGAAAAGATAAATATTCAATTTTTCAAAAATTATATATTAATTTGGAATCATACCCCAAACAGCCAAGACCAAGCATTTAATTTGTAGAAAGGCTAATGGTTGTGTTAAACTTTATCTGAGGGGACTTCCCTGGTGGCACAGTGGTTAAGAATCCACCTGCCAATACAGGGGACACGGGTTCGAGCCCTGGTCTGAGAAGATTCCACATGCCACGGAGCAACTAAGCTCATGCACCACAACTACTGAGCCTGAGCTCTAGAGCCCACAAGCTACAACTACTGAGCCCATGTGCCACAACTACTGAAGCCCTTGCGCCTAGACCCCGTGCTCTGCCACAAGAGAAGCCACCGCAATGAGAAGCCCGCGCACCGCAACGAAGAGTAGCCCTTGCTTGCCGCAACTAGAGAAAGCCCGCGGGCAGCAACAAAGACACAACGCAGCCGAAAATAAATAAATAAATAAATGTATAAACTTTACTTGAGAAGAGCAAGAGCCAGTGGCTAGGGACCAAAGGTGTGGGGAAGTTGGCAACCCATTAAGGAAAGTTGGGTTATCAGGTTTCAGGTGTCCTATCCAGAGAAGGAAATACTTGCTGGTAAAAAGTGAATTTGTCTCTTTTAAAACATAGTTTGTACTTCTTTTGTTATAGATGGGTTTATGAAAATCTTAAAGATTGAGTAAGGAAATGTGGCTTCATCACATGAAAATGATGAGATACAGGGAGATTATTGTCAATGTAATTTTTATAGAATGCATATTTTGGGCCAGGTGAAACTTTGGGTTGGTGCATTAGATGCTGATGTTGAGGAGGGTATGGAAGCGGGGGAGCAAAGGAGCTCTGAGGAAAGATTGCTGAGTGAGGAGCCTGACCAAGAGGCCGGTCAGGAGACTGACCCAAGAGAGGCTTTGGATGGAAACTATGATGACAATTTTGTTCTGAAGCCAAGGAGGAATCCAGGTCTCTGATAGATGTGCAGACAGTATCATACCTTTCATGGGCCAAGGATAGTAAGAGGTGGGATAAGAATACCACAGACCAAACTAAACAAAAACTTATTTTGGAGGGGTTGGGAAGGACAAGAAGGGGAGGGAGAGCCTAGGCCTGAAGCTGAGCAGAGCTGACAGTGACCACATGAGACCTGTCCTTTACCAAATTCCCTCTGGTCGGTCCTCTGAGCTGCACACAAATCTTAGTCAGATATCTGATACATTGTAAATGTATCATCTATTGTAAATAGATGTTGGTAAAAACCATGAGTTAAAATAGGAATGCGGAAGAGGAAAAACACATTCCCACCTCTCCAGCCCCATCCCCAGGCAGTAGCAGCAAGTCTCAAGCAGCAAGGAACATTTCTCCCACTTCCACCACAGAGTGCATTGGCTGATCCATGATCTCGACCACAGTGCCCTGGGAGAAGAGACTACAGCGTATACCCTTTGTGAACAGGAGCCAGAAGCATTTAATACTAGTAATTCTCACCACGGTCAAAGCAATGATCATTAACCTGCCTTGAGGATGTGCTAGGAGCTGTCTTAAGTACTTCACATCATACATTCGGTCATTTAACTCTCACATAGTTCTTTTACTATGCATATTTTAAAGATGAGAAAAATAGGAGACAGAAGATTTTACATCACAAAGCTAAAAACTTTCAAAGCCAGAACTTAAATGTAGGAAGTCTGGTTTCAGGGCCTGTGACCAGCATGCTCTACCACCATACAGACCTTTGAGAAGACGCTGTTCCCCCAGTTTCTGCTCCTTACTTGGGAATATGTACAGATGGATTTAGAAAGTAGAATTCGAGCAAAACTGAGAGCCATGAACAAACCTTATGCATCTATAGTTTGCTAATGCTGTTTCTTTCCTTTGAAGTCCAGCTCATGTCCGTTATCCCTTCTCCTTTTGGTGAACCATTTCACATCTTTCAAATCCCTCCTGATTGCCACTACCTTACAAAGTCCTTTTTGTCTCCCCTACCACCACCTCCTGAATTGATCTTTCATTTATACTGTCATAGCGTTCTCTTCGAACCTTTCATTCTTAGAGCACTCATGGCATTTCATCCTAAGTATCCATTCATTTATATGACTCTTTCTTGCTGTGCCCTGGGCCCTCTAAGCTAGAGATCCTATCTTTCGTATCTTTGAATTCCTTATGCCTAATACAGTGTGTGACAAATAAAAAAGTGTCCAATAAACTGAATTAATTAAACAATCAATTAAATGCCCTGAAAATCATTGTCTTTCTTGGCACCCGAATCCTAGGATTATATTTCACTCACTGCATGCTTTCTCTAGATGTCTGTAAGAAAAATAAATGCAGAGGGATTTTCCTTTTTTTACTTGGAAGTAAGAGGATTAAAAAAATCAATTCATTTCAACTGTGATAACACTCCACCATTGATTGCAACTGCTTGTAACTAATATCTGTGCTTGCTGCTGGAGTGTGAGCTCTCTGATGGGCAGAGCTCTTTTTCTTCTTTTCTTGGTCACTGCTGTATCTCCAGGCCTGGGGCAGCAACTGGCACATGGTCAGTACTGGTGGAATGGAGAGTGAGCTCTGAACTAAGAAGCAGAGACCTGGATTTACATCTTAACTCTGCTACCAAAGTTCCATAATACTTTGGGAGGCCTGACCCATCCTGGCCTCAGTTTTCTTCCCTTTATAATAGCAATCAAGTTCAAGAAAAGTATGTTTTATTTTTGTGGATGTAGAGACAGGCAATTTTTGTCTTGTAGAGACTTAAGATATCACATCTCTAAAGCTGTACATTCACAAGCCAAATGGTAGTGGTAGAATGGTCAAAAGTACTCACTGGTCACTGAGCCAGTGTCAGTGAGACATGGCCCCAGCTGACAGTATTCTCACTTCAGCTGTCATTGGAGACAAATGTCAACAAGGGCACTTCAGGGAGAACAGAGATGGCAGCAATAACCATTTGAGTGATCTCAGACGAGGATGATCCGTCGACTGGGGATGCCCTACATTAGAAGATTTGTAAAGTCCTTTCCAGTTCTCAGCATCTCTGAATCTATGAGGTACGCAGCTGAAATGAGAGATAAAAAACAGATTGGAAGTTACTAGAATCCAAGGGCCAAAAGTTACAAAGGGGTGATGAGTGAACGTAATACCACTTCTGCTTATTCTAAACTCAGTTTTTCGTTTGAAGTTCCAATAAGCCTAGGGAAAAGGGAAAACTTCCTACTTCTCTTGTGTGCATATCAGAGGTACAACTTACACAAAACTGGAAAAGCACAGGGGCACGTCAACCTTTTCTTTATTCTGCCTAAAACAGCAAACTCAGGAGAAATGAGGCCGAAAAAGCATTCTGGGACTGATATGCAAATGAAAATACCAGGCTTCACACTTGCCAGCTTCATATTCCTGTGAAGTGGAAATTTTTTGCTTTGAAAGCAGTGTTAAAAGATTGCAAGAGATGTAAGTGTGATGTCAACTATTTGTATTCCACTCATGTTTTCTCTCAGAAGACTCAGGACTTGAAGCCCCATAACATTTTGAAAAACCATAGAATTTTCAGCAGCCTCATTTCCACCTGCTCAGCACTGCAGCTGATATGCAGCCTCTGACACAGCAGCAGTCATGGAGTTACCCCTGCAAAGCTCCAGAGACAGGGCAGCTGCAACTCTTTCCCACAACTCACACTCCTGAAAGGGGAAAAAAACAAAGAGAAGTGACAAAGCAGTCACGAGCTATGAACACTAACACTCGGCTGCAAGTTCTGCAGCCTAAGCAGCATCTGAGACCATCTCCATAAGGAGGTGGCTGTTTTTATAAAGCAAATACAGTTCCCCAGGGATTGTTGACAGAAACTTAGGTAAGAAATTTAGTGAACATGTTTTATTTAAATCCTGTCTACTAAGTCCCACACTTTGAACCTTATAGTATAAAGTTTAAAATGCACAACAACCTCGCAAAAGAGAGCAGTACGTTAATAGAGAAATACAGCTGTAACTGGGGACTTTATTGAATGTTAATTTGCCTATTTGCTGTGGGGAAACCTGAGATTTCTAATTGGTGTTCCAGGCAGCCAAAATGTGCATGCTTTGTGACCTGTGTGGAACAGGAGAGGAGAAATGTGATGTTTGCTGGGTTTTTTTTTTAAAAACATCTTTATTGAAGTATAATTGCTTTACAATGGTGTGTTAGTTTCTGCTTTATAATAAAGTTAATCAGCTATACATATACATATATCCCCATATCTCTTCCCTCTTGCGTCTCCCTCCCACCCTCCCTATCCCACCCCTCTAGGTGGTCACAAAGCACTAAGCTGATCTCCCTGTGCTATGAGGCTGCTTCCCACTAGCTATCCATTTTACATTTGGTAGTGTATATAA
>NC_041229.1:29342850-29364633 GCF_002837175.3 Physeter macrocephalus
GTTTTATAGTGTCTGGCCTTACATTTAGGTCTTTAATCCATTTTGAGTTTATTTTTGTGTTATGGGTTAGGGAGTGTTCTAATTTCATTCCTTTTAATTTAACTGGCCAGGTTTCCCGGCACCACTTATTGAAGAGGCTGTCTTTTCTTCATTGTATATTCTTTCCTCCTTTACCAAAAATAAGGTGACCATATGTGTGTGGATTTATCTCTGGACTTTCTATCCTGTTCCATTGATCTATATTTCTGTTTTTGATTTCGTTCTCAAGATTGCTTTGGCTATTCGGGGTCTTTTGTGTTTCCATACAAATTGTGAAATTTTTTGTTCTAGTTCTGTGAAAAATACCATTGGTAGTATGATAGGGATTGCATTGAATCTGTAGATTGCTTTGGGTAGTAGAGTCATTTTCACAATGTTGAGTCTTCCAATCCAAGAGCATGGTATATCTCTCCATCCGTTTGTATCATCTTTAATTTCTTTCATCAGAGTCTTATAGTTTTCTGCATACAGGTCTTTTGTCTCCTTATGTAGGTTTATTCCTAGGTATTTTATTCTTTTTGTTGCAATGGTAAATGGGAGTGTTTCCTTGACTTCAGGCACTACAGAGGTCAAGGACTTGCTTCTGCCACACCAGGGCACAGCAGCCTAGTGCTGAGGTGACAGCCCTTAATGTGAGACCCCATGGCACAACACAGGCTAGATTCCTTAGGGAAATTATAGAAGTTTAGCAGAATTTCATTATTTTAAATCTGTGAAGCCCTGCAACTGTCCCAAGAACTCCTTAGAGGTACTGCTTTGGGAGAGTAAGACTTCAGTCTAATCGCAAGTGGGTCATCACTGAGGAGAGACCTTCCAAGACCAGATGGTAAATGGGTATATTGGGAACTATTTAAAACTCTAAGTGACCCTGGGTCCTGTGATGGAGCAGACAATCAAACAGGGTAGCAAGAGCCATCCAAGGAGACAAGTTCAAGACATTAAGGGGTATCCAAGGAGAAAGGCACAATTCAAGAACACCTAGACCTCATCTGCTTAAGGAGTTTCCAGAGAGAGCCCCAGACTTAGAGGACTACATTCTTAAGGAGAAAATACATGTCAGCTCTTCTTGATTGTGATCACCCTGGGGGAAGGTAGCAGTTGTGCCGCCAGGAAGAGAAAGATGGTGACCAGGAGTGTTAGGGATCCAAAAACCTGGGGAAAGTGTAAAGGATGTGAACTGGAGCAGCCCCATAAATTCCTGGATGGAGAAGGTGTGATGAAATTGATAAAGGGTCAGAATGATTTAGAGGTAGGCTGATGCATCTTTTTTTGGTGTTATTGAAGGAGATATTTCAAATCAGACAAAACTTCAGAAAGTGTCTGAATACTATTAATGAATCCTACACTTAATAACATCTAAGAATGCACATACAATGAACATTTGAGAATGACATCAATAGTATGTGAAAATGCCTAGCACAATGTCTAGACATACTAAGTGTTCCCCCCATCCTGTGTAAATTTCTGTCAAGAGTCTTTTATTCCTGTGAATGGAGCCTAAACCAAGGTTTTACAACAGCCTGCACTAGGAAAACTCTACCTATGACCAGGAGTATGCAATAGTCAACCAATTAAAGTGTCATGGTCTTTTATTACTTGCCAAATTCAGAATTTTAAAATGTCTAATAAACAAGTCTGCTCTTAAAGTATTTATGATTCCATTGGTGTAGATCAGTGACTCTCAGCCCTGGCTCTACATGAGCATTAACTCAGCAGTTTTGAAGAATACTCACTTGCCCCGGAAATGCTTATTGACTTGGTCCATTAAGAGACCATACATCTGTATTTTTAAAGCTCCTCAAGGAATTCTATTGTGTAGCTAGGTTTATAAACTATCGGTATTGCCCATCTCTTAATCAGTCTCCCACGCTGTAATTTCCCCTGAATTCTGCCATCAGAGGACTTTTTCTCTTCAACTTATATCAAAGTTTCTCATTAAAAATCTTTAATAGCTTCCCATGGCATGGTAAAATAAATTTCAATTCTAACCTGACATTCAAGGACCTTAGAACTCTACTTTCAACCTGTCTTTCCAGTTTTATATTTTCCTGTATTCTATGAAGCTATGCAATTTAACTTAATAACTCTTTTGTTCTCCCAAAAAGAATATGCATTTCCATGCCTCAACAATGGCCCTACACTATTCCCTTGTGAAAAGTGCTATTCCTCTACTTTGCTCAAATAGCAAAGTGTACTCATCTTTCAAGGCTCCACTTTAATGTCAGTTTCTCTAACCCCTCCACAGATTTAAGTGACTGCATCATCTCTACTCCCTTAGCACTATGCACACACTACAGCCAATTATCATATTTTATTATTAAATGATCATATGGCAGAGACAATGCTAAGTGGTCAGCACATTTTATCTCTTTTTTCTTTTCCTGGACACACAGAAAAAATATATTTTCAACCTCCTTTATTGCTCTATTAGGGTCAGATGCTGACTCCTAGCCAATAAAGTGTTAATGGGAGAAATGAAAGCTATTCCCAGACATGGCCCTTGAGAATATCCCAATAAGCCTCCTATTTTTCTTTCTTTTACTGTGGCAACCCGAGAATGACTATAAATTTCTTAAGTTTGAGGGCTATGCCTTCGTCATCTTTGAACTCCCAAGAACTAGTAAAGTGCCTAACACATATAGTAGGTGCTCAATGAACATTTACAAATTGATGTTAACATATAGTAAAATAAAAATAAGTGGAATTAGAAGTTTAGAAACAAAGCTGAAATCAGATTACTGCTGAGAAGGCAGGACATAAGCTAATAAACATGGAATGCAGTAGACCAAGAAATAGAAAACTGTTTCAAAAAGGTTAGTGTATCCTTTGGGAAAGTAGCTGGAATATGTGGAGGTCAGCATGGCATTTGTCTTCAGAGCAGTTAAAAGGTTATGGAATAGGTTTAAAATGATGGTGATGGTCAACATTATAATTCCTTGTATTTGCTTAACATGCCATATGCTTGCCAAAATATATTATTACCTATTATTAAATTTGATTCAGGAAACGTTACAGAGATAGTTGGAGCAGGTATTACCATTTCTATTCCAGATAATGAAATTAAAGCCCTGTGAGATTAAGTACTTGCTCAAGGTCATACCTTAAGTAATGGTAGAGTTAGAGTCCACTTTCCTGTGGGCAGCAGGCTGTCTGTTACTCTACACTACCTCAAGACTTAGACCTGTCATCTCTCTATCATTTATGTGCCACATGAGATTTTGTTATCAACTGTAAAAGTTAAAACAGTAAAAGAGGCTGGTTCACCAGCATCTACTTCAGCTACACTGATTAGTCAATTCCCAAGGCTCTTACTGTTTTTCTTGCCATGGCCCTGTCTCTGAGGTTAGTAGAAATGGCCAGGTTGATGGAGAACTAAGAGAGCCAGACTTAGAATTCTGAGCAGCAGACACAGTACAAGACAGGAAACAGTTTTAACTTCTAGGACTCCCTGACATAGGACAATCAGAACCAAAGATTTTATTTCTATGAGAGTTTTGATAAGCCTGGAAAAAAAGAAGCTAAGCTGAAAATTCCACAAGACTAGATATAGTGTGTAGAAGGCAGACCTGGGCAGCATTTCCAGCAAGTCAATGGAGGAGGTGAGATCATGTTGAGGATGAATGAGACAAGGTTAGGTGTTCATACCTTCATCTCACAAGTGATCTTAGTGATAGGACACCACACTAAGATGGAGGGTTCTGGTCAACCCAACCTCCTAATGAAGGAGCAGCTCAGAGCCTTTATTCTGACCAGGACAGTCTCTTCCATTTGGAGAGGTTAACATCATTAGCAAGGTCAGCAGAGTTGTCCTCAGTGAGGGTGCTGCAATATGCACATTTTGTATTCCATGTAAGTCTGTTCTTTTCTCTCCAGGGCTGCCAGTAGATTGGTTTAGTACCTAATACATTAAACTTAAAGAAATACTACAATAGTGAGACTGCCTGCATGTGAAAACTGTTTAGGTTTAAAAATTCCTATATAATTTAATAGGTAAAACATAATTTTAATAATATTAGCTACTATGTATTAAAAGACTGCTATGTGCTAACTAAATTCTATTTATTATAACCTGTCACAAGCACCAAAAAGGTAATTAAGTTCACCCCATTAGAAAAGGGAAGATTTCAAAATCTCTGTTCTTTCAAGAAAAGAAAATTACATGGAAAGATAGAAAGAATGGGAGATTCCTTTCCATTGTGTGACTTTGAACATCTGTTATATGTAAGAGAAGTCATGTACATTGTACCAGATCCTCTGCAGCAGCTTCTTCAACCCTCAGATTCTTTTTGAGCCTTTTCTCCTGTTGCCTTGAGATCTAACTGAGGGACCCTCCAGCCAGCCTCTAATCTTATCCTCCTTAGAATTCAAGGCTCAGGAACAGGAGTTTGGGGGTTGGGTGCCAAATATTTGTCCTGAAATTCTCAAGCTGGGTCTAGTGCTACTCAAGGTTTAGGGTGTGAAATCTGTCCAATTTCACCTACATCATGGATTATAAAGGTTATTGTGGGCTTGCCTGGGGCCTGAGCTGCCACGGGTTACACTGTTGCTACTGGGGAAATTGTTCCAAATTCCAAAGAAGTGACTTACAAGTAAATGTTGGCGACACCTCCATTCATAAATTTGGGACAGCCTATATAGACATGACAAGTGTATACAATTCTTTCTACCTTAATGAAAATTTAAGGGTATGACCACTATATAAATACTGCTCAGAGTTAGGAAATTTAAAGTTTCCATGGGCTTTTATCACTCACATGAGGGTAATGTGCTTTTTCTAAGACCCATACACTGGTGATATTATTAAAGAGCTTTATCACAGTTGTACTTCCATAAACTACTCTCTTCTTAGTAAGCACTTTCCCATAGAAGGCTCTAATTGGATGAGCCTTCAGTTCTTTTTTTCTGGCTTTGAATGAAGAAAATTAGTGCAAATGTCCACATCATCTCAGACCACATAGGAAATACTCATGCCTGGCTTGGGCCTGAGTACTCTGCATTGCTGTGAAGGCCATGGCAATGAAGGTCTCTACTGCCATCAGGTACATGAGGGTACAAAGGTGGGAAATGGGCAGGTAGAAGGAGAGATTGAGAACGATCTAATTTCTCAAATGCAAGGGTACCACTAATGAATTTAATCACAGGCATTTATTGAGTACTTGCTATGTGACTTACATGGTGCTTTGGAAGAAGGAGCAGCCAAGTCTCTGCACAATGTGATAATTGAGCAGAGCTTGCCATTCCTGAAAATGAATTTATGCTCTAAAATAAATGTAAATTGCTTTTCCCAAGGCCAGTGTCATTGCTCATGTGACTTTCATAATGTGAGCATTTTGCTGAGCTGAACTCGGCAAGTTCTTTAAAGTTACGATTTTTTTTTTCTACAACGTGTCCTAAACTCAAGCCAACTACTTCATCTAGTTGCCAGTAAAAAAAAAAAAAATTAGGAAAAATAACCATGTCCGACTTACTGATGGACTGTGTGTCAGTGCAACATTTTCTAAGGAATGTTCTGCATAGTTTCCACCTTACATGCTGTCTCTAAAACCTAACCCTTCTGTAAAATGTGACTCTGCTCTGTTCAGTTTGAGGATTGGATTCTTGAGCCAACTATCAATTCCAACATTTTTAAATTGAGTTATCAGAAAACATACATAAAATAAAAATTCTGTCACTTTTTGCTCTTGTGTGCTTACGTTGCACTGTCACCTTTCACTATGGATTGCAATCATTTTGTCTTTGAATTGCACACAGTGAACACACAACTGCTATCCTGCCTGGAACATCAGTGTTTTAATCCACGTGGGCTGCTAATAACAAAAATACCATAAACTTGGTGGTTTATAACAACAAAAATTTGCATTTCTCACAGTTCTGGAGGCTTGGAAGTCCAAAATCATTGTGCCGTCAGATTTTGGTGTCTGGTGAGAGCCCACTTCTTCATAAATGGCCATCTTCTTGCTGTATTCTTATGTGGCAGAAGAGGAGAGGAATCTCTATGGAGTTTTTTTTAATAACTGAGTGAGCTTCATGGAAATCAGTGAAAGATATACAATGAAAAAAGGAGCAAGTTATAGAAATGCAGGAAGTAGCATTTAGGAAATCATTAGTCCACATTATGTCAAGTAACCTCAAGCTCTCCAGATAGAGATGCCTTATGGGCAGTGAGGATTTGTAGGCAAGATGCGCCCCAAGAGGAATCTATAGTGAGGACAAGTCTACATAAACTGCATCTATCCATCTGTACAGATAATGTGTTTCCAGAGTTCAGAATAAGGAAAAGTCATTAGGAATCAGGAAAATCATACAACCTTCTAGGAAGACGTGGGATGAAGCTTGGCCTTCCAGGATGAGTGTGAATTTAATAGGTAGAAAGGAGTTGGAAAAACTTTTCAAATTAAGGATGAAACATGAACAATGGTCCAGAAATGGCAAGATACATGAGCTGTCCAATGTGGCAATTTGTAGACCAGCTTTTCAGGTGAAAAGCTTCGAAGAAAGAGGAAAGGAATGCAAGATTTCTGAGAGACTTTAGCACTGGATTATAGTAATGGCAGACAGGAATTTGGCAATGGGTGAGCTGTTGGGGATTTTTGAGAGAGCTGTGACAGACCCGCTGTGGCAGAAGGTCAGTAAGTGAGTCAGTTGGAAGGGGCATGGCTGTGGTAGAAGGAAAACAGCAGACCTTGGCACCCTCAGATGCAGGTTCAAATTCTGACCTGCCAAGTATTAGGTGTGTGACTCTGAGTGTTCTACACAATTAACCTTTCTGAGCCTTACTGTTTTTCTCAGTTGAATAGGCATATAATATGTAACTCTCAAGGTATAGGAAAAAATGTCTGGTGCAAAGCAGGCCTGCAATGGTGAGTTAAATGAATGGATTGGAGGGGGAGACTCTTGAAGGAGGGATCCTTTAAGGAAGTTATTTCAGTAATCTAAGTGTAAATTGAGACTATTATTTCACCAGAAAGAAAGGAAAAATAGGGATAGATGGGAGAGATGTTCTGAAGAGAAAAAAATGATAGAAATTGGCAGTTTATTAGATTGAGTAAAGGAAGAATGGAAATGAAACCCAAGCTGATTCTAAGTGCTCTGCTGGAATGATATTGTCTATTGTCAGAAATCAGGGTGTTGAAGAGAGCTAAAATGTATTGAATTTGGCTTTAGGCTGAATCCATGCCAGATACATGGGAAACTTGAAATAGCATTATTTTCCGTATTTCTAAGTTCAGTTTAGCCTCTGTTGTACTTTGTTTGTTTGTTTGTTTTTCATGACAGCCCTTTTGTTTGACTTTCCCATCATCAGTGATTTGGACTCCATCATCCCTTCTCCTAATTTGACCAGGAGAGGAGCATAGGGTAATACAGAGAAATAAATTTATCCAAGGCTGGTAGAAGTCCTTTTACATTCACTGCTGCAGAAAAGCAAACTGCAAATATTTTATGACCTTTGGTAACAGTTGCTCTGCCTTCTGGGAATCAAGTTTGATTTTCCACATCAGCATAGGTGGAAGCCAATTGCCCAAGAGCTGAGATTGATGGTCTATCAAAATGCAACAGCTTTTCTGGAGAGAGTCTGTGGCAGAGCATCATAAGTACTAATAAAATGGTTGCTTATTTCTTGCCCTTATGGTGATAGTGCAAAATTGCTCCCTTTGTGCACATTGTAAAGTAATAATGAAACTCGGTATTCATCTGGTAGTTTCCTGCCAAAAAGTTCATAGCATTTATTAACAATGTCACCTTGCTCCATACCCTCTAGGACTTGGTAGAAAATGATGATCTTCTCTCTCTTAAAGACTGAGTTAAGGGGCATAGCCAAAACCTTGCAGAGAGACAATGAGTAGGCTGTATCATCAAGGACAGATTGACTTTTCTTGGTGCATTTAGGTTGAGTCTGAAATAATTGTGACATCACAGTTTGAAGAGTACTCTGGCATTCATAAATACATTCAAATACATAATCTTAGAGTTGAGAGATTAGAGTAAAAGATTTGGTATCCAAATCCTACCACTGACCCCATCTCTCTCACTGGTGTCCTAACCCAAAGACCTGGATACACAAGGAACAATTGCCAAGCAGGAAGGAAAATATCATTTTATTAATAATATATGTGCTGAAGCACATGATCAAGACTAGGAAGTCTGAATGGAGAACCCTCTTCCTCCTCTTTTGACTTTAAGAGAGTTAGACTTACAGAGCAGGTGCTGTGCTGACCTCATGTGCCTGCCCAGTTTCAAAAGGGAGAAGTAGGAATAGAGGTGGCTCTGAGTGAATCTTTCCAGAAAAACAATATAGAAGTTTGGATTCTCTTTAAAGTATTTCATGAAATTTTCTGTGGATTTAAATAATGAGTTTACTTAAAATATAAACTTAAACTTTAATATCTTTGATTTACCACAGCATTTTGATCATTCATGCAATACCACATCCTACTTAGGCTTAGAAGTGAAAGCCATTAGCTCCTTTTCCATTGTTTTGTAAGGGATGGAGCTGGGAAAATGTAGAGCTTGTTCTGCAGACTAATAGGACTATGGAGTGGGGTGAAATGCAAATTATAAAGTCCTAAGGAATGAAATAAACAAATAGCTTCACCCAGACCAATATCACCATTCAAGAGCTGTAATCTGGTATGGCTCCAGATGGGTACCAGACATACAGGGGGCAGATCAAAGTTTGGAGACTCTGATGTCCCCCTTAACTTTGAGCAGAGCGCAGCCTGTGGGGAAGGGAACTGGAGAGAGCTAGACTGTGAGTCAGGACCCCAAGTATGTGGACATAGTTCAGGACAAAGCTGCAGTCTCAAGGAAGTAATTGGAAAGCCCATCAGCAAACCAAGGCCCAAGCAACAATGGGGTGGCCGTGGTAGGGCTGAGGGAGAAGTCCAAGACTTGGTCAGTCAAGCTGTATTGAGGGCTCAGCCTACTGACTCTGGTGGCAAGACCGACTATGATGGTGGGTCTGAGCCTCCAGATTCATACTTAAACCAGATTAGCTCTAAAGCAAAAACAGGAAAATATATATGAAAAGGCAGGAGGACAAATCTATTCATCATAAACTGTACAGAGTTACTTGTATTTATGTGGGCTGGGAGTTGTCCCCAGAGCCTAAGCCTTTTCCCCACTGAGATTCAAAAACATCTGGTCATTTTGGATAAACTAGTAGAAAAGGCCCATCAGGAACTTATTTGTATCAGGAGCCAAAGAATCTGGGAGCAAACTGTTCTATAAAAAGAGGATCAAAGTGTTCAATTCTGCTCATCCACAAAGCCTTAGACAGAGTTGTACGGGGAGTAGGGATTGTGCGTTTGGAATATTTTCTGTCACTTGGATTTACCTCCCATCCTGATCCTTCCGAGGACTTATGTCTGAGGTGGTACATTTTAAGTAAAAGGTCAAAGAATGGTTTTACTGACCATTCTGTAAGACATTGAAGCAAATGAAACAATATACCATTAGTATGTAACAAAATGATATCCAAGTGAGGAAAGAGACAATCAGTGAGGCCATGATGGCATCTGTCTACTGAGAATGCCGCCACTCACTCGAACCCTAGAGGCCTGAGGCACCCAAGCAGAAGTCACTCACAAGACCAAAGCCCATTGACTGAGCTCAGCCTGCTGTCTGACTCTCCTCTGTTCATTTCACACTCTGCTGCCAGAGTTATCTTTGTAGAACAGTGCTGCTCTCAAAGTGTGATCTCCAAAATACCTGCATAGGAATCATTAGATGGTTATTCAAAATCTGTTCAATGGAACCTGAACCAAGATGGCAGAGTAGAAGGATGTGCTCTCACTCCCTCTTGCGAGAACACCAGAATCACAACTAACTGCAGAACAATCATCAACAGGAAGACACTGGAACTCACCAAAAAAGATACCCCACATTGAAAGACAAAGGAGAAGCCAAAATGAGATGGTAGGAGGGGAACAATCACAATAAAATCAAATCCCATAACTGCTGGGTGGGTGACTCACAAACTGGAGAACACTTATGCAAAGAAGTCCACCCACTGGAGTGAAAGTTCTGAGGCCCACGTCAGGCTTCCAAATCTGGGGGTCTGGCAACGGGAGGAGGAATTCCTAGAGAATCAGACTTTGAAAGGTAGAGAGATTTGATTGCCGGACCCTGACAGGACTGGGGGAAACAGAGACTCCACTCTTGGAGGGCACACATAAAGTAGTGTGCGCATCAGGACCCAGAGGAAGGAGCAGTGACCCCATAGAGGACTGAATCAGACCTACCTGTAAGTGTTGGAGGGTCGCCTGCAGAGGTGGCGGTGGGAGGTGGCTGTGGCTCACTGTGGGGACAAGGACACTGGCAGCAGAAGTTATGGGAAGTATCCCTTTGTGTGAACCCTCCCGGAGTCTGCCATTAACCCCACCAAACAGCCTGCAGGCTCCAATGTTGAGTCACCTCAGGCCAAACAACCAACAAGGAGGGAACTCAGCCCCACCCATCATCAGACAAGTGGATTAAAGTTTTACTGAGCTCTGCCCACCACCAGTCCCTCCCATCAGGAAACTTGCACAAGCCTTTTAGATAACCTCATCCACCAGAGGGCAGACAGCAGAAGCAAGAAGAACTACAATCCTGCAGCCTGTGGAACAAAAACCACATTCACAGAAAAATAGACAAGATGAAAAGGCAGAGGGCTATGTACCAGAAGAAGGAACAAGATAAACCCCCAGAAAAACAACTAAATGAAGTGGAGATAGGCAACCTTCCAGAAAAAGAATTCAGAATAATGAGAGTGAAGATGATCCAGGAATTCGGAAAAAGGATGGAGGCAAAGATCGAGAAGATGCAAGAAATGTTTAACAAAGACCTAGAAGAATTAAAGAACAAACAAACAGAGATGAACCATACAATAATTGAAATGAAAACTACACTAGAAGGAATCAATAGCAAAATAACTGAAGTGGAAGAATAGATAAGTGACCTGGAAGACAGAATGGTGAAATTTACTGCTGCTGAACAGAATAAAGAAAAAAGAAAGAAAAGAAATGAAGACAGCCTAAGAGACCTCTAGGACAACATTAAACTCAACAACATTCACATTATAGGGGTCCCAGAAGGAGAGGAGAGAGAGAAAGGACCCAAGAAAACATTTGAAGAGATTATAGTTAAAAACTTCCCTAACATGGGAAAGGAAATAACAATCCAAGTCCAGGAAGCACAGAGAGTCCCATACAGGATAAACCCAAGGAGAAATACGCTGAAGCACATAATAATATGTGGAGGTCAGCATGGCATTTGTCTTCAGAGCAGTTAAAAGGTTATGGAATAGGTTTAAAATGATGGTGATGGTCAACATTATAATTCCTTGTATTTGCTTAACATGCCATATGCTTGCCAAAATATATTATTACCTATTATTAAATTTGATTCAGGAAACGTTACAGAGATAGTTGGAGCAGGTATTACCATTTCTATTCCAGATAATGAAATTAAAGCCCTGTGAGATTAAGTACTTGCTCAAGGTCATACCTTAAGTAATGGTAGAGTTAGAGTCCACTTTCCTGTGGGCAGCAGGCTGTCTGTTACTCTACACTACCTCAAGACTTAGACCTGTCATCTCTCTATCATTTATGTGCCACATGAGATTTTGTTATCAACTGTAAAAGTTAAAACAGTAAAAGAGGCTGGTTCACCAGCATCTACTTCAGCTACACTGATTAGTCAATTCCCAAGGCTCTTACTGTTTTTCTTGCCATGGCCCTGTCTCTGAGGTTAGTAGAAATGGCCAGGTTGATGGAGAACTAAGAGAGCCAGACTTAGAATTCTGAGCAGCAGACACAGTACAAGACAGGAAACAGTTTTAACTTCTAGGACTCCCTGACATAGGACAATCAGAACCAAAGATTTTATTTCTATGAGAGTTTTGATAAGCCTGGAAAAAAAGAAGCTAAGCTGAAAATTCCACAAGACTAGATATAGTGTGTAGAAGGCAGACCTGGGCAGCATTTCCAGCAAGTCAATGGAGGAGGTGAGATCATGTTGAGGATGAATGAGACAAGGTTAGGTGTTCATACCTTCATCTCACAAGTGATCTTAGTGATAGGACACCACACTAAGATGGAGGGTTCTGGTCAACCCAACCTCCTCATGAAGGAGCAGCTCAGAGCCTTTATTCTGACCAGGACAGTCTCTTCCATTTGGAGAGGTTAACATCATTAGCAAGGTCCGCAGAGTTGTCCTCAGTGAGGGTGCTGCAATATGCACATTTTGTATTCCATGTAAGTCTGTTCTTTTCTCTCCAGGGCTGCCAGTAGATTGGTTTAGTACCTAATACATTAAACTTAAAGAAATACTACAATAGTGAGACTGCCTGCATGTGAAAACTGTTTAGGTTTAAAAATTCCTATATAATTTAATAGGTAAAACATAATTTTAATAATATTAGCTACTATGTATTAAAAGACTGCTATGTGCTAACTAAATTCTATTTATTATAACCTGCCACAAGCAACAAAAATGTAATTAAGTTCACCCCATTAGAAAAGGGAAGATTTCAAAATCTCTGTTCTTTCAAGAAAAGAAAATTACATGGAAAGATAGAAAGAATGGGAGATTCCTTTCCATTGTGTGACTTTGAACATCTGTTATATGTAAGAGAAGTCATGTACATTGTACCAGATCCTCTGCAGCAGCTTCTTCAACCCTCAGATTCTTTTTGAGCCTTTTCTCCTGTTGCCTTGAGATCTAACTGAGGGACCCTCCAGCCAGCCTCTAATCTTATCCTCCTTAGAATTCAAGGCTCAGGAACAGGAGTTTGGGGGTTGGGTGCCAAATATTTGTCCTGAAATTCTCAAGCTGGGTCTAGTGCTACTCAAGGTTTAGGGTGTGAAATCTGTCCAATTTCACCTACATCATGGATTATAAAGGTTATTGTGGGCTTGCCTGGGGCCTGAGCTGCCACGGGTTACACTGTTGCTACTGGGGAAATTGTTCCAAATTCCAAAGAAGTGACTTACAAGTAAATGTTGGCGACACCTCCATTCATAAATTTGGGACAGCCTATATAGACATGACAAGTGTATACAATTCTTTCTACCTTAATGAAAATTTAAGGGTATGACCACTATATAAATACTGCTCAGAGTTAGGAAATTTAAAGTTTCCATGGGCTTTTATCACTCACATGAGGGTAATGTGCTTTTTCTAAGACCCATACACTGGTGATATTATTAAAGAGCTTTATCACAGTTGTACTTCCATAAACTACTCTCTTCTTAGTAAGCACTTTCCCATAGAAGGCTCTAATTGGATGAGCCTTCAGTTCTTTTTTTCTGGCTTTGAATGAAGAAAATTAGTGCAAATGTCCACATCATCTCAGACCACATAGGAAATACTCATGCCTGGCTTGGGCCTGAGTACTCTGCATTGCTGTGAAGGCCATGGCAATGAAGGTCTCTACTGCCATCAGGTACATGAGGGTACAAAGGTGGGAAATGGGCAGGTAGAAGGAGAGATTGAGAACGATCTAATTTCTCAAATGCAAGGGTACCACTAATGAATTTAATCACAGGCATTTATTGAGTACTTGCTATGTGACTTACATGGTGCTTTGGAAGAAGGAGCAGCCAAGTCTCTGCACAATGTGATAATTGAGCAGAGCTTGCCATTCCTGAAAATGAATTTATGCTCTAAAATAAATGTAAATTGCTTTTCCCAAGGCCAGTGTCATTGCTCATGTGACTTTCATAATGTGAGCATTTTGCTGAGCTGAACTCGGCAAGTTCTTTAAAGTTACGATTTTTTTTTTCTACAACGTGTCCTAAACTCAAGCCAACTACTTCATCTAGTTGCCAGTAAAAAAAAAAAAAATTAGGAAAAATAACCATGTCCGACTTACTGTTGGACTGTGTGTCAGTGCAACATCTTCTAAGGAATGTTCTGCATAGTTTCCACCTTACATGCTGTCTCTAAAACCTAACCCTTCTGTAAAATGTGACTCTGCTCTGTTCAGTTTGAGGATTGGATTCTTGAGCCAACTATCAATTCCAACATTTTTAAATTGAGTTATCAGAAAACATACATAAAATAAAAATTCTGTCACTTTTTGCTCTTGTGTGCTTACGTTGCACTGTCACCTTTCACTATGGATTGCAATCATTTTGTCTTTGAATTGCACACAGTGAACACACAACTGCTATCCTGCCTGGAACATCAGTGTTTTAATCCACGTGGGCTGCTAATAACAAAAATACCATAAACTTGGTGGTTTATAACAACAAAAATTTGCATTTCTCACAGTTCTGGAGGCTTGGAAGTCCAAAATCATTGTGCCGTCAGATTTTGGTGTCTGGTGAGAGCCCACTTCTTCATAAATGGCCATCTTCTTGCTGTATTCTTATGTGGCAGAAGAGGAGAGGAATCTCTATGGAGTTTTTTTTAATAACTGAGTGAGCTTCATGGAAATCAGTGAAAGATATACAATGAAAAAAGGAGCAAGTTATAGAAATGCAGGAAGTAGCATTTAGGAAATCATTAGTCCACATTATGTCAAGTAACCTCAAGCTCTCCAGATAGAGATGCCTTATGGGCAGTGAGGATTTGTAGGCAAGATGCGCCCCAAGAGGAATCTATAGTGAGGACAAGTCTACATAAACTGCATCTATCCATCTGTACAGATAATGTGTTTCCAGAGTTCAGAATAAGGAAAAGTCATTAGGAATCAGGAAAATCATACAACCTTCTAGGAAGACGTGGGATGAAGCTTGGCCTTCCAGGATGAGTGTGAATTTAATAGGTAGAAAGGAGTTGGAAAAACTTTTCAAATTAAGGATGAAACATGAACAATGGTCCAGAAATGGCAAGATACATGAGCTGTCCAATGTGGCAATTTGTAGACCAGCTTTTCAGGTGAAAAGCTTCGAAGAAAGAGGAAAGGAATGCAAGATTTCTGAGAGACTTTAGCACTGGATTATAGTAATGGCAGACAGGAATTTGGCAATGGGTGAGCTGTTGGGGATTTTTGAGAGAGCTGTGACAGACCCGCTGTGGCAGAAGGTCAGTAAGTGAGTCAGTTGGAAGGGGCATGGCTGTGGTAGAAGGAAAACAGCAGACCTTGGCACCCTCAGATGCAGGTTCAAATTCTGACCTGCCAAGTATTAGGTGTGTGACTCTGAGTGTTCTACACAATTAACCTTTCTGAGCCTTACTGTTTTTCTCAGTTGAATAGGCATATAATATGTAACTCTCAAGGTATAGGAAAAAATGTCTGGTGCAAAGCAGGCCTGCAATGGTGAGTTAAATGAATGGATTGGAGGGGGAGACTCTTGAAGGAGGGATCCTTTAAGGAAGTTATTTCAGTAATCTAAGTGTAAATTGAGACTATTATTTCACCAGAAAGAAAGGAAAAATAGGGATAGATGGGAGAGATGTTCTGAAGAGAAAAAAATGATAGAAATTGGCAGTTTATTAGATTGAGTAAAGGAAGAATGGAAATGAAACCCAAGCTGATTCTAAGTGCTCTGCTGGAATGATATTGTCTATTGTCAGAAATCAGGGTGTTGAAGAGAGCTAAAATGTATTGAATTTGGCTTTAGGCTGAATCCATGCCAGATACATGGGAAACTTGAAATAGCATTATTTTCCGTATTTCTAAGTTCAGTTTAGCCTCTGTTGTACTTTGTTTGTTTGTTTGTTTTTCATGACAGCCCTTTTGTTTGACTTTCCCATCATCAGTGATTTGGACTCCATCATCCCTTCTCCTAATTTGACCAGGAGAGGAGCATAGGGTAATACAGAGAAATAAATTTATCCAAGGCTGGTAGAAGTCCTTTTACATTCACTGCTGCAGAAAAGCAAACTGCAAATATTTTATGACCTTTGGTAACAGTTGCTCTGCCTTCTGGGAATCAAGTTTGATTTTCCACATCAGCATAGGTGGAAGCCAATTGCCCAAGAGCTGAGATTGATGGTCTATCAAAATGCAACAGCTTTTCTGGAGAGAGTCTGTGGCAGAGCATCATAAGTACTAATAAAATGGTTGCTTATTTCTTGCCCTTATGGTGATAGTGCAAAATTGCTCCCTTTGTGCACATTGTAAAGTAATAATGAAACTCGGTATTCATCTGGTAGTTTCCTGCCAAAAAGTTCATAGCATTTATTAACAATGTCACCTTGCTCCATACCCTCTAGGACTTGGTAGAAAATGATGATCTTCTCTCTCTTAAAGACTGAGTTAAGGGGCATAGCCAAAACCTTGCAGAGAGACAATGAGTAGGCTGTATCATCAAGGACAGATTGACTTTTCTTGGTGCATTTAGGTTGAGTCTGAAATAATTGTGACATCACAGTTTGAAGAGTACTCTGGCATTCATAAATACATTCAAATACATAATCTTAGAGTTGAGAGATTAGAGTAAAAGATTTGGTATCCAAATCCTACCACTGACCCCATCTCTCTCACTGGTGTCCTAACCCAAAGACCTGGATACACAAGGAACAATTGCCAAGCAGGAAGGAAAATATCATTTTATTAATAATATATGTGCTGAAGCACATGATCAAGACTAGGAAGTCTGAATGGAGAACCCTCTTCCTCCTCTTTTGACTTTAAGAGAGTTAGACTTACAGAGCAGGTGCTGTGCTGACCTCATGTGCCTGCCCAGTTTCAAAAGGGAGAAGTAGGAATAGAGGTGGCTCTGAGTGAATCTTTCCAGAAAAACAATATAGAAGTTTGGATTCTCTTTAAAGTATTTCATGAAATTTTCTGTGGATTTAAATAATGAGTTTACTTAAAATATAAACTTAAACTTTAATATCTTTGATTTACCACAGCATTTTGATCATTCATGCAATACCACATCCTACTTAGGCTTAGAAGTGAAAGCCATTAGCTCCTTTTCCATTGTTTTGTAAGGGATGGAGCTGGGAAAATGTAGAGCTTGTTCTGCAGACTAATAGGACTATGGAGTGGGGTGAAATGCAAATTATAAAGTCCTAAGGAATGAAATAAACAAATAGCTTCACCCAGACCAATATCACCATTCAAGAGCTGTAATCTGGTATGGCTCCAGATGGGTACCAGACATACAGGGGGCAGATCAAAGTTTGGAGACTCTGATGTCCCCCTTAACTTTGAGCAGAGCGCAGCCTGTGGGGAAGGGAACTGGAGAGAGCTAGACTGTGAGTCAGGACCCCAAGTATGTGGACATAGTTCAGGACAAAGCTGCAGTCTCAAGGAAGTAATTGGAAAGCCCATCAGCAAACCAAGGCCCAAGCAACAATGGGGTGGCCGTGGTAGGGCTGAGGGAGAAGTCCAAGACTTGGTCAGTCAAGCTGTATTGAGGGCTCAGCCTACTGACTCTGGTGGCAAGACCGACTATGATGGTGGGTCTGAGCCTCCAGATTCATACTTAAACCAGATTAGCTCTAAAGCAAAAACAGGAAAATATATATGAAAAGGCAGGAGGACAAATCTATTCATCATAAACTGTACAGAGTTACTTGTATTTATGTGGGCTGGGAGTTGTCCCCAGAGCCTAAGCCTTTTCCCCACTGAGATTCAAAAACATCTGGTCATTTTGGATAAACTAGTAGAAAAGGCCCATCAGGAACTTATTTGTATCAGGAGCCAAAGAATCTGGGAGCAAACTGTTCTATAAAAAGAGGATCAAAGTGTTCAATTCTGCTCATCCACAAAGCCTTAGACAGAGTTGTACGGGGAGTAGGGATTGTGCGTTTGGAATATTTTCTGTCACTTGGATTTACCTCCCATCCTGATCCTTCCGAGGACTTATGTCTGAGGTGGTACATTTTAAGTAAAAGGTCAAAGAATGGTTTTACTGACCATTCTGTAAGACATTGAAGCAAATGAAACAATATACCATTAGTATGTAACAAAATGATATCCAAGTGAGGAAAGAGACAATCAGTGAGGCCATGATGGCATCTGTCTACTGAGAATGCCGCCACTCACTCGAACCCTAGAGGCCTGAGGCACCCAAGCAGAAGTCACTCACAAGACCAAAGCCCATTGACTGAGCTCAGCCTGCTGTCTGACTCTCCTCTGTTCATTTCACACTCTGCTGCCAGAGTTATCTTTGTAGAACAGTGCTGCTCTCAAAGTGTGATCTCCAAAATACCTGCATAGGAATCATTAGATGGTTATTCAAAATCTGTTCAATGGAACCTGAACCAAGATGGCAGAGTAGAAGGATGTGCTCTCACTCCCTCTTGCGAGAACACCAGAATCACAACTAACTGCAGAACAATCATCAACAGGAAGACACTGGAACTCACCAAAAAAGATACCCCACATTGAAAGACAAAGGAGAAGCCAAAATGAGATGGTAGGAGGGGAACAATCACAATAAAATCAAATCCCATAACTGCTGGGTGGGTGACTCACAAACTGGAGAACACTTATGCAAAGAAGTCCACCCACTGGAGTGAAAGTTCTGAGGCCCACGTCAGGCTTCCAAATCTGGGGGTCTGGCAACGGGAGGAGGAATTCCTAGAGAATCAGACTTTGAAAGGTAGAGAGATTTGATTGCCGGACCCTGACAGGACTGGGGGAAACAGAGACTCCACTCTTGGAGGGCACACATAAAGTAGTGTGCGCATCAGGACCCAGAGGAAGGAGCAGTGACCCCATAGAGGACTGAATCAGACCTACCTGTAAGTGTTGGAGGGTCGCCTGCAGAGGTGGCGGTGGGAGGTGGCTGTGGCTCACTGTGGGGACAAGGACACTGGCAGCAGAAGTTATGGGAAGTATCCCTTTGTGTGAACCCTCCCGGAGTCTGCCATTAACCCCACCAAACAGCCTGCAGGCTCCAATGTTGAGTCACCTCAGGCCAAACAACCAACAAGGAGGGAACTCAGCCCCACCCATCATCAGACAAGTGGATTAAAGTTTTACTGAGCTCTGCCCACCACCAGTCCCTCCCATCAGGAAACTTGCACAAGCCTTTTAAATAACCTCATCCACCAGAGGGCAGACAGCAGAAGCAAGAAGAACTACAATCCTGCAGCCTGTGGAACAAAAACCACATTCACAGAAAAATAGACAAGATGAAAAGGCAGAGGGCTATGTACCAGAAGAAGGAACAAGATAAACCCCCAGAAAAACAACTAAATGAAGTGGAGATAGGCAACCTTCCAGAAAAAGAATTCAGAATAATGAGAGTGAAGATGATCCAGGAATTCGGAAAAAGGATGGAGGCAAAGATCGAGAAGATGCAAGAAATGTTTAACAAAGACCTAGAAGAATTAAAGAACAAACAAACAGAGATGAACCATACAATAATTGAAATGAAAACTACACTAGAAGGAATCAATAGCAAAATAACTGAAGTGGAAGAATAGATAAGTGACCTGGAAGACAGAATGGTGAAATTTACTGCTGCTGAACAGAATAAAGAAAAAAGAAAGAAAAGAAATGAAGACAGCCTAAGAGACCTCTAGGACAACATTAAACTCAACAACATTCACATTATAGGGGTCCCAGAAGGAGAGGAGAGAGAGAAAGGACCCAAGAAAACATTTGAAGAGATTATAGTTAAAAACTTCCCTAACATGGGAAAGGAAATAACAATCCAAGTCCAGGAAGCACAGAGAGTCCCATACAGGATAAACCCAAGGAGAAATACGCTGAAGCACATAATAATCAAATTGGCAAAAATTAAAGAAAAAGAAAAATTATTGAAAGCAGCAAGGGAAAAACAACAAATAACATACAAGGGAACTCCCGTAAGGTTAACAGCTGATTTCTCAGCAGAAACTCTACAAGTTAGAAGGAAGTGGCATGATATACTTAAAGTGATGAAAGGGAAGAAAATACAACCAAGATTACTCTATCCAGCAAGGATCTTATTCAGATTCAATGGAGAAATCAAAAGCTTTACAGACAAGCAAAAGCTAAGAGAATTCAACACCACCAAACCAGCTCTACAACAAATGCTAAAGGAACTTCTCTAAATAGGAAACAAAAGAGAAGAAAAGGACCTACAAAAACAAACCCAAAACAATTAAGAAAATGGTCATAGAAACATACATATCGATAATTACTTTAAACGTGAATGGATTAAAGGCTCCAACCAAAAGACACAGGTTTGCTGAATGGATACAAAAACAAGACCCATATATATGCTGTCTACAAGAGACCCACTTCAGACCTAGGGACACATACAGACTGAAAGTGAGGGGATGGAAAAAGATATTCCATGAAAATGGAAATCAAAAGAAAGCTGCAGTAGCAATACTCATATCAGAAAAAAATAGACTTAAAAGTAAAGACTATTACAAGAGACAAGGAAGGACACTACATAATGATCAAGGGATCAATCCAAGAAGAAGATATAACAATTATAAATATATATGTACCCAACATAGGCACACCTCAATACATAAGGCAACTGCTAACAGCTATAGAAGAGGAAAATGACAATAATATTGGGGGACTTTAACACCTCACTTGCACTAAGGGACAGATCATCCAAAATGAAAATAAATAAGTAAACAGAAGCTTTAAATGACAAAATAGGTCATATAGATTTAATTGATATTTATAGGACATTCCATCCAGAAACATCAAATTACAATTTCTTATCAAGTGCACATGGAACATTCTCCAGGATAGATCACATCTTGGGTCACAAATCAAGCCTCAGTAAATTTAAGAAAATTGAAATCATATCAAGCATCTTTTCTGAGCACAACGCTATGAGATTAGAAATGAATTACAGGGAAAATAACGTAAAAAATGCAAACACATGGGGGCTAAACAGTACTTTACTAAATAACCAAGAGATCACTGAAGAAATCAAATAGGAAATCAAAAAATACCTGGAAACAAATGACACGTGAAAACACGACGATCCAAACCCTATGGGATGCAGCAAAAGCAGTTCTTAGAGGGAAGTTTATAGCTGTACAAGTGTACCTCAAGAAACAAGAAACATCTCAAATAAACAATCTAACCTTGCACCTAAAGGAACTAGAGAAAGAAGAACAAACAAAACCCAAAGTTAGCAGAAGGAAAGAAATCATAAAGATCAGAGCAGAAAAAAATGAAATAGAAACAAAGAAAACAATAACAAAGATCAATAAAACGTAAAGCTGGTTCTTTGAGAAGATAAACAAAATTGATAAACCATCAGCCAGACTCATCAAGAAAAAGAGGGAGAGTACTCAAATCAATAAAATTAAAGATGAAAAAGGAGAAGTTACAACAGACACCGCGGAAATATGAAGCATCCTAAGAGACTACTACAAGAAACTCTATGCCAATAAAATGTACAACCTGGAAGAAGTGGACAAATTCTTCGAAAGGTGTAACCTTCCAAGACTGAACCAGGAAGAAATAGAAAATATGAAGAGACCAATCACAAGTAATGAAATTGAAACTGTGATTTAAAATCTTCCAACAAACAAAAGTCCAGGACCAGATGGCTTCACAGGTGAATTCTATCAAACATTTAGAGAAGAGCTAACACCCATACTTCTCAAACTCTTCCAAAAAATTGCAGAGGAAGGAACTCTCCCAAACTCATTATATGAAACCACCATCACCCTGATACCAAAACCAGACAAAGATACTAGAAAAAAACCACAAAATTACAGACCAATACCACTGATGAATATAGATGCAAAAATCCTAACAAAATACTAACAAACAGAATCCAACAACACATTAAAAGGATCATACACCATGATCAAGTGAGATTTATCCCAGGGATGAAAGCATTCTTCAATATATGCAAATCAATCAATGTGATACACCATATTAACAAA
>NC_041229.1:29364807-29457584 GCF_002837175.3 Physeter macrocephalus
GAAAAATCTGAAGGAGAAATTAAGGAAACTCTCCCATTTACCATTGCAACAAAAAGCATAAAATACCTAGGAATAAACTTACTTAGGGAGACAAAAGACCTGTATGCAGAAAACTATAAGGCACTGATGAAAGAAATTAAAGATGATACCAACAGATGGAGAGATATACCATGTTCTTGGATTGGAATAATCAATATTGTGAAAATGACTATACTACCCAAAGCAATCTGAAGATTCAATGCAAGCCCTATCAAATTTTCAGTGGTATGTTTTATAGAACCAGAACAAAAAATCTTAAAATTTGTATGGAGACACAAAAGATCCCAAATAGCCAAAGCAGTCTTGAGGGAAAAAAGTGGAGCTGGAAGAATCACACTCCCTGACATCAGACTATACTACAAAACTACAGTAATCAAGACAATATGGTACTGGCACAAAAACAGAAACATAGATCAATGGAACAAGATAGAAAGCCCATAGAAAAAACCATGCACCTATGGTCAGCTAATTTATGACAAAGGAGGCAAGGATATACAGTGGAGAAAAGACAGTCTTCAATAAGTGGTGCTGGGAAAACTGGACAGCTACATGTAAAAGAATGAAATTAGAACACTCCCTAACACCATATACAAAAATAAACTCAAAATGGATTAGAGACCTAAATGTAAGACCGGACACTATAAAACTCTTAGAGGAAAACATAGGAAGAACACTCTTTGACATAAATCACAGTAAGATCTTTTTTGATCCACCTCCTAGAGTAATCGAAATAAAAGCAAAAATAAACAAATGGGGCCTAATGAAACTTGAAAGCTTTTGCACAGCAAAGGAAACCATAAACAAGACAAAAAGACAACCCTCAGAATGGGAGAAAATATTTGCAAACGAATGAATAGACAAAGGGTTAATCTCCAAAATATATAAACAGCTCATGCAGCTCAATATTTAGGAAACATACAATCCAATCAAAAAATGGGCAGAAGATCTAAATGGACATTTCTCCAAAGAAGACATACAGATGGCCCAGAAGCACATGAAAAGCTGTTCAACATCACTAATTATTAGAGAAATGCAAATCAAAACTACAATGATGTATCACCTCATACCAGTTAGAATGGGCGTCATCAGAAAATCTACAAACAACAAACGCTGGAGAGGGTGTGGAGAAAAGGGAACCCTGTTGCCCTGTTGGTGGGAATGTAAATTGATACAGCCACTATGGAGAACAGTATGAAGGTTCCTTAAAAAACTAAAAATAGAATTACCATATGATCCAGCAATCCCACTACTGGGCATATACCCAGACAAAACCATAATTCAAAAAGACCCATGCATCCCAGTGTTCATTGCAGTACTATTTACAATAGCCAGGTCATGGAAGCAACCTAAATGCCCATCGACAGACGAATGGATAAAGAAGATGTGGTACATATATACAACGGAATATTACTCAGCCATAAAAAGGAATGAAATTGGGTCTTTTGTAGAGACGTGGATAGACCTAGAGACTCTCATGAAGAGTGAAGTAAGTCAGAAAGAGGAAAGCAAATATCGTATTTTAACACATATATGTGGAACCTAGAAAAATGGTACAGATGAACCGGTATGCAGGGCAGAAATTGAGACTGAGATGTAGAAAACAAATGTGTGGACACCAACGGGGGAAAGCGGCGGGGGGTTGGGGATGGGGGTGTGATGAATTACGTGATTGGTATTGACATGTATACACTGATGTGTATAAAATTGATGACTAATAAGAACCTGCTGTTTAAAAAAAAAATAAAATTAAATTTAAAAATAAAAAAATATGTTCAATGGCTAGACCTCAGACAGTACCTACAGACTAATATCATCTAGGTGAGCAGCCTGAGATTGACATTTTTATCAACAATTAAGTAATTCTTGTATGCATTCGAGTTTGAGTCATTATTCTAGAACTTAGATCATCCCATGGTGCTCTCATGTTTAATGACTTTAAATGGTTTTCAGTTGTGTGTGAAATAAATTCTAACTGGTAAAAATGGTCTTCTATGTTGCTCACAATTGGAGGTGCCACACAGCCTCTCTGGCCTCCTTTTCCCCCACCTCATGGGCTGTACTGCTCAGCCACACTGAGAAATTGCCTCTTGCTGGAGCACAATCTCTTGGTCATGTCTCTGTGGGGCTGTGGCTACTTCTGACAAAAATTTTTTGCCTTCTTTGTTTCCTTACTGAGCAAACTTCTACTACTACTTCTTAAAGATTAAATCTGCTGTATCATTCTGTGAGTTTTCTTAACCACCCCAAGCAAAGTTAGTCACTATTCTTCCCTGCTTTAACTGTTTATTTTGTGTGTCCACTTGGCTAGGCTATGGTGCCCAACTGTTTGGTCAAACACCAGTGTAAATGTTACTGTGAAGGTATTTGTGGATGTGATTAACATTTATCATCAGTTGAATTTAAGTAAAGCAGATTACCGTTTATAGTGCTGGTAGGCCTCATGCAATCATTTGAAGGCCTGAAAGCAAAGACTTAGGTTTCCTAAAGAAGGAATTCTGCCTCAGTATTGCAACATAGAAATCTTGCCTGAGTTTCTAGCCTGCAGGTTCACCATGCAGATTTCAGATGCAAGACTGCAAAATCATCTCTTACCTGAATTTCCAGCCTTGCCAGCCTGCCTTACAGATATCAAATTTGCCATCTCCCATAATTGTGTGAGAATATTTCTTAAAATAAATTCTCCGTCATATATATATGAGGAGGGATGAGATATATATATGATACATTTCTTGTTGTCTCTGTTTCTCTGGAGAACCCTGACTAATACACTTGATTTTTATTTAGCTTAGAGTTAAGACGATGAAAAAACTCACAGGAGAGAAAGGGCTCCAAGTGAGTCACAGCATCTCCCTCGTCCCTGGAGTGAAGAGTAGGAAGTGGCTGCTCAGTTCCACTGACCTGGTACCCAGGACAGAGAGAAGGACTGTCTAGGCGTGCAAGGGCCATGTCCTCTCCCTAACACCTTTAGGTAAAAGAGAAAGATGGTTTCCTCTGCAAATACAAACTATCCTTCTAGATTTCTCCCAGCACCGTGTGGCCTGCTTGTTGATAGCTATTGCATAACTCTCCTAACTTCCCAACTAATCCATAGTTTCTGTGAACAGTTCGTGTATCTGATGTTGCTCGTATTGACCCCCACAACCCCAGGGCCCACCTCAGTGACCTGGCATGTAACAGTGCTTTGTAACTGTTAAATTACTGATGGAAAGACTGTTTTTTTCAGGATCTTTCTCCCAGGCCCCACTCTGACCTTGGCATGGCCCCTGAGTGACATTGTGTCCCTGGCACCTGAAGGGAGAGTTCAGCACCAAGACTTCACAGTGTTGGTTTTCAATGTTCCACAAAAAGGTGTCTCTTGAACAAGCTTGATCTTCTTTTCAGTGTTGTCACTGCTCTGTCTCTTCTTCATAAATACGGGATGACGGATTGATCTTACCTTTGGTTGTGAAGTGAGAGTGGTGACTTGCTATTTAACCTTTTGTTTGGAACGTGGATCATTTCAGAATGAAAGGTCTGTACTTCCCAAGTGTCATTTTAATCAGAGGTGATTGTGAAATGAATGTGATTTCCATTCTTCTGTTGAGAATCCTCTAATCAGCTGCTGTGCACAATAATATCTTCTACCTCTTAGCACTTTATATTGTGTGAAGCCCTTTCATATACAGTAATAAGAGCTCAACAAACGTTAGCTACTCTTTTTCTTTAATTCTGACAACAAAACTTAGAGGTAGTTATTAATGTCAAAATGTAAAGGCAGCTCAGGCAGGTTAAGGGGATTGTTCAAGGTTAGAAGTTAATAATTCAAGGGTAGGTATAGGTATGTATATAATAATAGCTACTGTTTATTGTTGAGTGCTTGGTTATATGCTAAGCAATTACTAAGAGCTTTACATGAATTACATCTTATAATTCTTGCAATGACCTCATGAAATAGGTGCTATAATTATTCTCATTTTATATCTTCAAACATAAATGCATAAAGAAGGTAAGTAACTTGCTCAGAGTTGCACAGTCCCCGGTCCATCTGAATCTAGAGCCCACATGCTTAGCTGCTACCCTCTACTGCTTTTGTACTGAAATATGCATGCATGTGAATGTTTGTCTGAGCACATTGTACATTATTGTGTTTCAAAAAGCAGTAAAACACTTCATGCAGTTAGTAAGGGGCACAGCCAGAGCTGAATTGGGCCTTGTACTCTTTATTATACCAAGGCTGCCTTTCTGATTGCTGTGGTTGCCGCATTAACCAACAGGCTCTGTGTCAACACTAGTTTTCAATTAGCTCTGATGATTGAGGCCAGGGAGAACACAGGTCACTGAAATCCAAAAATAGACCCTCAAAACTATTTTTTACAATGTCTTGCATTCAAATATCCTGCCAGAACTGTTTAAAGTAGCCCTAGAGATGTGTCTGGCTTTACTTCACTTCCCCTCCTGTCTTTCCTGGAACAGAGGTTCAAACAGACTTCCCTAATGACCAAAGCTGGACAACATGGGGAGGCTGAGGGAGGGTGTTGGGGGAGAAAGGGACTTTAATGATATCCACATGACACTGAGTAACTGAGAAGTTTTTGGCTCCATTATCTGAATTTTTAGAAGTCTAAGAGAAGGAATGAGAGGAATGAGAGGAGAAGGGCAGGAGTGCATGTAAATGGGTGCCATGGGGCTCAATTGACCCAGGACAGGATTTGACACTGTGTCCATGTTGACTGCATGTTTGTTGAATAGATGACTGACTGAATGAATGAACTATGGGGAATTGTTTTACCTCAGCTGACCTTTGCATGTATACAACACCTTGACCAATGAACATAACCCAGTCACTTGAAAGGGGGTATAGTGAACAGAAACTGCTTGAGGTTCCTAGTCATTCCTTGACTGTCTAGCAGCCAATCCTCCACTCCTATTAACACCTGAAATCTCTTAGTAATCCCACACTGTGTACAGTCTCAGAGTGAATAAGTGCCCTTCTCTCCAAAGGAAGACAGTGTGTCCCCTTCCTCTCTCTAATTCCCTGAGTCAGTGGCAGGCATGTGTGTTAAGTTCAGCCAATCAGACTCATTCTCTGGAATGTTGAGTCTGAGTGCAGGACATGGGGTCTCCAACTGGCTGGAGGGCATCATCTTCTCAGTAGCAGCAGATCAGCTTGTCTCTGCTGCATGATCTTAGCTGCAGACCCCAGAGCACTGTGATGTCCACCCATGTTCTCGCTCTGGGTTTCCAGTCTCCTCTTAGTTCTGTGAGCCCCAGTTACTCTTCCAAAATATTTTTGGCTTAAGATTGCCAACCATTTTCTGTGAATTGCAATCAAGAACTGTGACACATATGAATTGTGTGAGTACCTTGAAATGAAAGAGCAGTGAAAGAAAATGTCTATGTATTTAACCCTCACTGATACCACAGCCATAAAAGCCAAAACACAACACCCAAAGTCCCATCTCATTTTTTTTAACCTTCTTGAGCAACTCTGTCAGACACATCTACTGAAATAAGCACAGCTTTGAAATCACTATACAATTCTCACACATAGAAACAGCAGGAGTTCAGCTTGGGCATCTGAGAGAATGGCTTCTATCGCTAGAAAACTGTATTGCTTATTGACTCAGAAATTGGAAATTGTTTACTTGTAGTTCAACTTGAACATAGTTTAACAGAAAAGACTTGTTGCAGAAATCTTCTGCAAGCCTTTCTCAATCAAGACCTTCCACAAATAATTCCTATAATGTTTATAAGTGATTTGTGTTAGGACAATTTCAAGTGCAGATTTTGCTGTGTGAACACTCCCACCAGTCCTCTGGGACTTCCTTAAACAGGAAGCCAGAATTAGGAGAATCGCTCTTGTTAAATTGATAATACTTCCACAGGCCAGCCAGGAACCAGGTAATTGTAACAATATTTCTGGGCTAAATTCCAATCATTGCTGCTGCAAATCGGAAGGAATTGGGAAGACATCCTCAGGTTTTTAGAATTGTATTATCTGTGGTAGAGGAAAGTAGTTCAAAGAGATAATTAAGATTGCAACCAATTTCTTTTTACCACTGGATTGTCTCAGTATCACTTAATGAAATTATATATTAAAAAAAAAACAACTAATGTTTTGGACCTCCCTCCTTCCACTTCCTGTCTCCTTTCAGGTGATGGGATTATTGGACTCAGAAAACTAGATCATTGATTGTGTATAGTTGTATGTGTGGCTGGACCAAGGTCACAGTGCAGTGGAGGAGGGGAGGAGGGAAGCAAGGGAAGGTCTGAAAGGTCAAGTTGAAAGCAAGAAAGGGGACTCAAAGATGGAGATCTACACTAGTTATCAATTTATTGCCTCTCAGCTCTAAATCCACCATTTATCACCTGCTTCTGCAGTAATGGACCTAGACCCTCATTAAGTATAATATTTCACTTTTGCAGATAGCACAAATTAGACTTTGTTCATAGAGAACACTTGGGGTGGAAGGGTATTGGAGGAGGCAGGGCTTCTGGTTCTGGTTCTGGAGTGCTGCTGTTCTTTCTTTCTTGTTTGTATCACTTAGCTGCTAGTGATATGTATGAGGAAAATTCAGTGGCTTTCTTCCCCAGCCTCTTTCCTGGAGCTCTCAGACCTCTGTCAAGTTTGCAGCCCCTACCCTAACTCTGGCCAGGTGACTACCTCTCCATGAACCTCTCAATATGGACAACATGCACCCCAGGCCTCATGCTGCTCTGCTAGTGAGTGGGCTCCTATTCTAGACTTTTGTTTGCTGATCCCCAACATCATCCCTCAGTACCCCAGAGAGTTGTCTCCTGCTTGCCTGGTACTGGAGCAACTCAGGGAACTTCTCTGTCCAGTAGATGAAAACCACACCTCAACCTCCAGCAAGGTGTAAGCCTTGGAGAGGGGACCTCCCTTCTAAGTTTGTTCTTCTTTAGGTATTCTTTCTCAGCCCTAGGGAATTCTTTAGAGTTCTCTTTACCATATTTATAGTCACTCCTCTATTAAAATGAGTAATGCTTTATATTAAACCTTACTTGTGTGGTTTCTGTCTCCTAACTAGAACCTGATTGATAAAGAATTGGTAGAGGGAGTAGTCTCACAAAGGTGGGATTTAGGGATTGGATTGGTCATGCTCTTAGGCTGAAGTGTAGTGTGGAGCTCCTTGACAACAGGAAATAGGATGCTAGTAATGGCATACAATGATACTATAATTACTCAGGTTATAACCTGTGTTTGATTTTGATAAAGTGCCAAGTGAAACAAGTGCCTTAGGATCTCAAATGGTTGCTGCACTTGACTTTTATGGCAGTAATGATGACTACAAGGACTGTGATTTAGAACTGTTTTTTTTTAAATGCATTTCAGCATCTATAAAAAAGAAAATGGCATGCTCAGTTCCTTTGACTTCCAGCTTAAGTTATTGTCTGAACACATCCATGACAGCTTTGAAAGGATCTCTTTTTTCTTATAGTTACAGCGCTACTATAGCTGAAAATAAAATGCAACACTTAATTATGTGGGTCGCTGAATTACAACAATAGTTTAAATTCTCAGTCTTGTCAAATTTCTCATGTGAAATTTAGGACACTGATTAGGAAAGAATGGAATCGTGAAACTTAGAATAGGGACAACTGGTTGGACCCAGATAAAGCTGACAGTCATCAATCCCCATGTCATGCTAAGTCTCATTTCCCAAGGGAATTAATTTCCTCTTCAATATCTGAGAAGAATAGCCTACCTTTCCTTAAAAACCCTGTGATAACCTCACCTTGGGCAGAAACTTAGAAAATGGATTCTTATTCCCCTTAAAACACACCACAACCATAATCTGTTGCCATTAGATCCTTGGTCAGATCCCACCATATTCTTAGGGGCCAGGACACACTATAACCAAGGAGGAAATAGCTTGCATACCAAAGAATTGCAAGACTTTGCTATTACTATGGGTAGAAACTGAGGGGAAGATGTGCAAGAGTAAATTCTAAGGGTGTTAGACCAAGTGCAGCGCTTAGCTACAAAGACAAGGTGGAAATACTTATCATAAAGTATAGCATAGATGTACTGGTAATCAAAATGCTTTGATCCACAAGGATATTCAGCTAATTCAGCTAATTGATCATAGTGTGCTTAGGTATTAAATAGACTATAAACTATTAGTTTACTTCTTGACTCATATCATAGGAAAAAAGCCTTGATCTGGAGCCAAAACCCTGACTTGAGTAATTGCAGTGAATAATCATGGCCTCTCACTGTTTCCGGACAATAGTCAAGTCACAGACCCAGAGTCTTTTGATTGAAGGAGAGGACAAGTAAACTTTATGAGGGACTCTATGCCATTGCTGCAAGTACCTACTGTAAAAAATCCTGCAGCTATTCATTAGAGTGAGTGCTCTGGGGAATGCTCCCCTGATCTTTGAGGGGTTATCAGACAATAGTCCTGAACTGATGCTAATTCCTGAGGACTCAAAATGCCTCTATGGTCCAACAATCAAAGTAGGGGATTATAGTGATCAAATAATAGATGGAAACTTAGTTCATATCTGACTTACTGAGGGTTCAGTTTAATCCCTAAATTCACTCTCTGACCATATGGTGAGGGTCATTTTGACAGGAGTGATGAAGTGAAAGCCCCTGGAATATCCCATATGTATCAAGATTGTAAGCTAGAAGCAATACGTCATTCCTAGGAAAATTACGGAAATTAAAGTTGTCATCAAAGATTTGAAAATATCAGGGGTGGTGACACCTATCACATTCACGTTTGACTCACTTTAGGACTGTGACAAAGTCAGATAGGTCTTGGAGAATGATCAGGAACTATTATAAACCTAATTAGATGGGAGCTCCAATTGCTGCTGCTGTTCCAGAGATATTACCTCTACTGAAAAAAACTCAGTGAACTCTGGCACTTGGTATACAGCTAGTGACGTGGCCAATGGTTTTATCTCCATATCAATTTATAAGAAACACAATATGAAATTTGCTTTTACCTGGCAAGGCACACTGTATACCTTTACAATCCTACATCAGTGCTCCTCTCTGGAAGATAATACAGCCAGCAGAGATTTTGAATGTCTTATTCCAAAAAACATTCACTGATCCTCTATATCGATGCCATAAAACTCATTATATCTGATGAACAGAAATTAGCAAGTGCTCTAGATCTTCTAGTAAGAAGTGCAAAGTAGAGGATGGAAGAAAAATCCCATAAATTCAGTTTCCTGAAGCCTCAGTGAAGTTTCTGGTGGTTCACTGGTATGCAGCATGTCAGCATTTCATTTCATCCTGAGATGAAAGATGTGTTTTTTTCACCTCACACCACCTACCATGAAAAATAGGCCTGATGATTGGTAGGCCTTTTTGGATTTGGAAGACAGCGTATACCACATTTGAGTGTGCAACTTCAACCCATCCTCAGAGTCACTTGTAAGGCTGCTAGTTTCAAGTGGGGACCAGAGCAAGAGAAGGTTTACAGCACATCTAGGCTAAAGTACAAGCCAAGCTACTACTTGATCATTGGTCTTTGGTCCAGCAGATCCAATGGTACTTGAAGTCACCATAACAAATAGGCATGTTGTATGGAGGAGCCTCTGACAAGCACCAATAGAAAAATCACAATAAAGATCTCTAAAATTTTGGAGAAAATCTATGCTATCTTCTGCAGATAACTTTTCTCCTTTTGAAAAACAGCCTCTGACTTACTATCGGACTTGGTAGAAACTGAATGCCTAAACATAGAATATGAGGTGACCATGGGATCTGAACATATCATCATAAACTGGGTCCTCTGACCTACCTAGTCATAAGAGTAGATGTCATCATGAAATATACATGGCATATAAAAGACTGAGCTCAAACATGTCTTGAAAGGAGTAAGCAAGTAACTCAGACTCCTTCAACATCAACTCTTACTGCATTGCTTTCTCTACCTTAATTAATGCGTATGGCCTCTGAGGGTATTCTTTACACCCAGTTGACTGAGGAAGAAAAACCTCGAGCCAGATGGGTCTGCATGATATCATGGCACCACCAAAAAGAGGACAGCTGCAGCCCTACATCCTCACTCAGGCATGGCTCTGAAGGACAGTGCTGAAGGAAAATCTTCCCAGTGGGCAGAACTTTGAGCAGTACATTTAGTGGCCCACTGTGTCTGAAGTGAATAAGACATGGGTAGAAATGTGAATGCACACTACTCTTGAAGAGTGGCTAAGTTTGGCTTGATGGTCAGGGGCTTGAAAGGAATAGGATTAGAAACTTGGTTACAAGAAGTCTAGGGCTGAACCTCTCATAATGGCATAGACTGTGAAGGTACTTATCTTTCATGGGAATACCCAACAAAGGATGTCCACTCCAGAGGAGGCTCTAATAATAATGTGGGAAAAATACCATGCTCTACAAATGTCAGCCTCTTTCCAGTCACATTAGTGCTTGTTCAATGGGCCACTGAGCAAAATGGTCTTGATGAAAAGATAGGGGAACTCAATAACAGATTTCTCCTTACCAAGACCTCCTTGGCTAATGTCACGGCTGAGTGTCTAATTTTCCAACATTAAAAGCCAAAAGTGAGCCCCATATTGAGCATCATTTCTCACGGTGACCAGTCAACCATTAGCAAGTTTATTACATTTTACATTTTATATCATGGAGGGGACAGAGATTCATCTTCACTTTAATAGACTCATCTTCTAGAATTGCTTCTAGGAATCAAGGAGTCAGGGTGGCTCTTCTCACTATTATGCTTAATAACCTACTCTCAGAATTTTTGCTTCTCATCTGAGAAACTTTGAGCTCTGTGAATTTGGAGGTCTTAGTACCTAAAAAGGGGAATACTTCTGTCAGAGGACACAATGGTGTTTCCATTGAATTGGAAGATGAGACTTCTACCTGGCCATTTTGGGCTCCTTTAACCACCTGAACAAACAGGCAGAAAAGGAGTTATTCTAATTGCTGGAGTTACTGATGCTGAATACCAAGAGGAAATTGGGTTGTTACTACACAATGAGATCAAGGAGGATTTTGTTTTCAATTCAGTGGACTCTCTGGAGTGCCTCTTACTACTTCCACATCCAATAGAAAAAGTTACAAAAACTATAGTAACAAAAACAGGCAGGTCAATTGATAACCCAAACTAATGTTTGGGTCACTCTACCAGGTAAATAAGCCCAACCAGCTGAGATCCTGAAGTTGGAGGAAATACAGAATTCATAGTGAAAAAAAGGTATAATTAAATATCAACTAAAGCCTTTCAACCAATTATGGGAATAAGAACTATAGTATCTTTCATATTTTCTCTTTGCTTGTTGTATGTTTATTTGTACAAACTGTTTTTTCTCTCTCTTTTGCCCATTTTTTATTTTAATACAAGTTATTGTGGGCTAATTTTAAATTTTACTCATTAAATTTTAAAATTTACAGAATATTCAGTGGTATTGAGGTGGAATTTGGGAGTTATTAATATAGTCAGATATAAATACAATGACTGTTGCAACTGTTCATCTCCTCACTTTTGGAAAAGGGTGAGAATTTTTCACCTTTAAGGAGTATAGCTGTATTTTATTAGGTTGAAATACAGAGTTGTTTAAATGTTGTATGGAAGTTCAAATGTGTGTAGAAGGGTACATATGGAATCTGAGTTATCAAAAGATGGGCTGTAACATCAATCAATTTATTGCTTTTCAATAGATTTTATCATACAGTATCTGCTCTGTGATAATAGAGCAGGACCCTTTAAGCATTTCTCCTTTGCAGCAAGCATGATGTTAAACTTTGTCAGTGGAGGGTGATGGAGGGATACTGCAGGACAAAGGAATTTTTCTTCTTGGTTCTGGGATGCCGCCATGTTGTATTTTTCTTGCTTCTACCACATGGCTTCCAGCAGTGCCCAAGGCAAAAATCCAGTGGTACTCCACTCTGACTGCTTGCCCAAAGCATGCAATTTCTTACAAGTTCACACCCACCCCTTGCCCTAGCCCAGTGACCATCTCACCATGGCCCTCCTCACAGACATAACACTTCTCCAGTTTCACACCATCCTTCTGGAAAGTGGGCTCTGTCTATTCAGACTCAGTAAATTGAATTTTGCCTAGATAAATGGAATGTCCTCTGAACCAGTCTGAGGCATTTATCTGGCCAGTGGGTGTTTCAGATTTACACAGTAAATCCACTCAGGCATGTTCTCTGAGCCTTTTATTCACTTATAGTCAACCGTATCAGTTCTGGCATTTCTACTTCATTTAGTGTGTGCTATCACTTTTTCCAAGTTTTCAAGAGACATTTTAGGAGCATGTTAGCACCAACTTGCAGGGTCCTTGCTAAGGTGTTATGTCCCATATTATGTGAGAGTACACTCATATCAATAAACTCTCCCTTAGCCAGCCTTATATTTCATTTCCCTTGACTGAGAACCCTCAAGATCCAGTTCCATATATTTTTTCCACTTCCTGCCAGAATATATTGGCCAAATTCTACAGCTCCTCAGAGTATAATTCCTCTCTTCCCTTAGCAGACCCAGCACAAGCTTAGTTTTAGACTCTTGTTATATGTCTGGTTTCTGGGAGGGTATAAGTGAACCTTGTAAGACACCATCCTCATTTGAGGTCTTTGTATTATCTTTAAGGAAAGAGTGGGTCACTTCTATATACCCAGCACACTCAGAGGAATCTGGGAGTTCTCAAATGAATCTACCCAGATACCCGTGTCCCAAGTCTCAGGGTCCCACTCCTTCCTGGTTGGAGTCCTAATTTTGGCATAGGAAGTCTGTTGTAGTAGAGAGTTCAATTTTCTCTTAATTTCCACTACTTTCATGACTAAGTCCTGGGCCTGATCTGAGTCTGTTCCTCTAGTCACAGGAGTAACTTAAGTTCTGCCAAAGAGTTCTCTCTTGCCTTCACATTCTGTCTTGAATTGGTGATTTATCACCCTGAGCCTATTATATCTCTTCAATTAATTATTGGTACTTAACACCCAACTCCATGGTTCTTTCTTATGGCTATCATTTCCTTCATCTTCTTTCGGCACCAGAAATATTATATAAGCCAATGAATCCTCTTAGATAAAAATCTTACCACAAGTGAGCATTTTAACAACTGCCCTGTTACAACATTTCAGGGGCTATTCATTCTCCACCTACCACTAGAGATGGAATCTTCATTGTCAGTCAGCCAGTGTATGATCTATCTCCAAAATCCTACTTACAGTCTTCAGACTGTAATCCCATTTACAGAACCACTTCTGACACTTGGATTGGGTTCTCTGGCAACAGATACTGAGGCGCTGAGATGGATAGTTGGTCAGGGATGTTGGGGGCAGAGAGGATGGGGACTCTAAGGAAACATAATTTTAAGGAAGTGAGGAAGGCAGGATTGGGAAGAAGGAGAATTGCTGATTTGCAACTGAGGCCTCGGCAGATTCTGTTGAGAGCTTTGGAGGTGAGCTGTCTCAGAGTGTCCAAAATTGAGTTCCAAGAAGGCCTTTGTCTCCCTACCTTAGCATATTTTTGGCTGCAGGATGCTTCCTGGGTAAATGGTACAGCTTTGGGCAAAGCTGATCCCAGATACTAAGGATTCCAGTGAGAGATGTAGCTGAAGCTGTCAACAGATGATAGTCCCAGAAGTCAGGGACTGACTGAATCAGATTTAAAGAAGGGATCTGGGAGGAGCACCACCATATTTACTGTTCCAATAGCTGCTGAGGCAGATCCTACTAAATTTGCTGCCAGTCTGGATCAGAAATGGTTCTAGAATAAGCCAGTAGCTTCCATGACCTTGGGGCCAGCAGATGAGTTTAGCTGGGAAAGGGGGGGACTGACAGCTTGCATCTATTCCAAAATAAAAACCTATTGAGAAAGAGTCATTGAATTCATTTAATTAAACTATGATTTTTACATGCTTGGCTTTCGTATTCTTCTTTTTGCTCCTGCTGTTTGGAATGAAAAAATGAATGAAAAGAAAGAAGACAGAAGGAAGGTTGTTGGCTTACTGAGCACTGGGATGTCAAGCCCTATCCTTGGCAACTCTGTTGTTTCATAGGTAAAAGTATAGGTGGATATGAGTTCCAAGCCCACAACATGAATTACTTCCCTCTTGTCACAGTTCAGTGATTAATCAGACATAACTGCAGAAGAAAATGGAAAATAACTACAGGCACACATGACACATTAAATCAAGTTAGTTCATCCTGATTAGCATGGGTTCACTCAGAAGCAAATAAATTAGCAATCACCTCTGGCTGAAACTGTGTTCATAAGCAGGGAAGTCTGAAGGATGTTATGACCACATTTGAAAGTATTGTTTAAATCCCTGAAATTAAAAAAATATCTCCCAAGGAACCTCCATGTTGTTTTCCATAGTTGTTGTATCAATTTATTAAATACATTCCCACCAACAGTGCAAGAGGGTTACCTTTTCTCCACACCCTATCCAATATTTATTGTTTGTAGATTTTTTGATGGTGGCCATTCTGACTGGTGTGAGGTGATACGTCATTGCAGTTTTGATTTGCATGTCTCTAATAATTAGTGATGTTGAGCAACTTTTCATGTGCCTCTTGGCCATCTGTATGTCTTCTTTGGAGAAATGTCTATTTAGGTCTTCCACACAGTTTTGATTGGGTTGTTTGTTTTTATGATATTGAGCTGCAGGAGCTGTTTTTATATTTTGGAGATTAATCCCTTGTCAGTTGCTTCATTTGCAAATGTTGTTTTGCAACAACATTTGCAAATGTCATTTGCTTCTCCCATTCTGAGGGTTGTCGTTTCATCTTGTTTATGGTTTCCTTTGCTGTGCAAAAGATTTTGAATTTAATTAGGTCTCATTTGTTTATTTTTATTTTCATTACTCTAGGAGGTGGGTCAAAAAAAGATCTTGCTACAATTTATGTCAAAGAATGTTCTGCCTATGTTTTCCTCTAAGAGTTTTATAGTGTCTGGCCTTACATTTAGGTCTTTAAACCATTTAAAGTTTATTTTTGTATATGGTGTTAGGCAGTGTTCTAATTTTATTCTTTTACATGTAGCTGTCCAGTTTTCCCAGCACCGTTTATTGAATAGACTGTCTTTTCTCCATTGTATATTCTTGCCTCATTTGTTATAAATTAGGTGACCATATGTGTGTAGGTTTAACTCTGGGCTTTCTATCCTGTTCCATTGATCTATATTTCTGTTTTTGTGCCAGTACCAAACTGTCTTGATTACTGTAGCTACCATATGACCCAGCAATCCCACTCCTGGGCATATACTCAGAGAAAATCATAATTCAAAAAGACACATGCACTCCAATGTTCATTGCAGCACTATTTACAATAGCCAGGTAATGGAAGCAATCTAAATGTCCATCAACAGAGGAATGGATAAAGAAGATGTCAAAAAGAAATGAAACGGAGTTATTTGTAATGAGGTGGATAGAACTGGAGTCTGTCATACAGAGTGAAGTAAGTCAGAAAGAGAAAAACAAATATCATATACTAATGCATATATGTGGAATCTAAAAAAATGGTATGGATGTTCTTATTTGCAAAGCAGAAATAGAGACACAGACATAGAGAACAAACATATGGATACCAAGGGGGAAGGGGGGTGGGATGAATTGGGAGATGGGGATTGACATATGTACCCTATTGATACTATGTATAAAATAGATAACTAGGGAGAACCTACTTTATAGCACAGGGAACTGTACTCAGTGCTCTGTGGTGGCCTAAATGGGAAGGAAATCCAAAAAAGAGGGGATATATATATATATATATATATATATATATATATATATATATCTGATTCAATTTTCTGTACAGTAGAAACTAACAGAACATTCTAAAGCAACTATACTCCAACAGCAACAACAACAAAAGGCAAAAGAAACATGACAACACATGGTGATTAGTTGAATCAAACAGAAAAAAGTGGTGTTTGGAAAAAAAAAAAAATCTCCCAAGCTTGCAATTCTACAAAATTTCCACCCTCACAACCTGCAGTGAGAACCTTCTGAAGTTTGTGTGTACAAGGTCCTCTGCTGTGCAGCTGAGGTGCGAGGCCCCCAAGCCCACTTCCAGAATGACTGTCCTGCTCTCCTCCACAATCCAGGTAGCATTAAGTTGACTGCTCTGAAGGTCTGTTCTCTCTCCTGGATGTGAAAGTCTTCTCAAGGGCCAGAGCTAGGGTATGCAAGTGAGGCATTCATGCCAGGGACAAAATTTAGGGGGTCACCAATAAAACTCAGTAATTAAGACAAATATTTTTATTTAAAAAATTTTTTTTAAGATACCAAGGGACCTTTATTCATACATCCAGCTATGTTAGCCTTTTTTTGGCTGTGCCTTGCAGCATGCAGGATCTTAGTTCCCTGACCAGGGATCAAATCTGAACCCCCTTCAGGGGAAGTGCAAAGTCTTAACCACTGGACCTCTAGGGAAGTCCCCAAGACAAATATTTTTAAAAATCAAACTAAGGCAAAATTTTTATGGTGAACAAATTATCTAAATTTTAAATAAAGACTGAACCAATTTATTGATTTTAACTTTTGCCTGAAGCTAAAAGTATAGTTCATCATTGCACTGCTAAGGAGGAAGCATATAATTTCAAGGGATTGGATTAAATAGATTTCATGCCTGAAATTGATGGTCTCTAGAGCAGTGCAGTGGTTCCCCAACTTCAGTGGACATCAAGATTACCTGAAGGGCTGGTTGAAACACAGATTACTCAACTCTAAACCCAAAATTTCCTAGGTGGGCCCCAATAATTTGCATTTCTAACAAATTCCAGACAATGGGAATGCTGCTGATACAGGAACCACACTTTAAGAACTACTATGAGATAGTTATATAAATAATATGCCAATAGTGCCCATAGTAGGTGCTCATTGTAGAAAAATGTTTTTGATGAGCTGAGCAAATGAATGAAATGTCATAATGCCAAATCAGCTAGTGAGTATATTCTGAGGGGTGGTTTATAGATAAATTTCTTACCCTGTGTATTTTTAAGGAGCATTTCAACTATACACATGAGTGGGCTCGGGCCTCTATTGCCTGGTACAAGATGACCATCTCAGACAGATGTAGGAAACAGCAAAGCTCTGATGCCCATCCCCATGCTCCAGGGCAGGGCACAACCATGGCAGAGGTTGAATTTCAATTTGGCTCCAGAGGCCTCTTTTCTTTAATGCTTCCCTCCACACATCCCCTACTTTTCCTGACATCCTTTATTTACATGCTACAGTGGTAGCATACCCTTCCTACAGTGGTACCACCCAGACCTAGTCTCCTAGGTCACCTTTAGAGATAGGGTGGGCGTCATGGTAGTAAAGCAGGGATGGAGGAAACAATTCACTTCAGGTCAGGCAAAAGGACATTTCAACACCTAACCATGGGTTAAGTACTAAATTTCCAGACTCCATTAAAGTGTCAGTGCTATCAATTGCAGACCCATTCTTCAGGCTTTATTGATAGCCATTTCCAAGTTGCATCAGACAGGGGACTCAGAAAGGGATTATTTATAGTTACGCACACTTTAAGTAATGTTCCTATTTTGATTTAGTCTGACAGTCCACGATTTTAAGACACAGTGGGGCACAACCTAAAAACATAAAGGATTGAGTCAATTAAGTAGAAAGGCCAAAGCATAAATTTGGAAATGTGAGAAAATATTAACATTCATTGCTATTTTAAAATTTCTATTCTTTCTACTTTTATGCCTACCTGAACATCAGTTAGGCTGTGGGTTTATGTTGTTATATTTCCTATTACAATACTGCAGAGAATAGATATAATTCTGTGAGAGTCTTCCTGGAAAAGAGACAAGAAACAATGTTCTATCAGTGAAATATGAATTCAAAAGTAGCCAGCTGAAATAGAGAGAAATAATCAGTTCCTTTCCCCCTATCTCTTCTTCTACCCCACTCCAACTGGAGGAAGAGAAACAAAAGTCATACTCTGGACCCAAAGAGTTTCAGAAGGAAAGAACAAGAAGTTGTGAGAGATGGTAGGAAAAAAATCTAGTGACTCATCTGTTACTAGAGTTTTTTCAAGCATAGACTGGAGATACAAGTGAAGATACTAATTTGACACAAATTCAGAGGTTTGGCCAAGAGTTGTAACCAGTAAATGAAAAACCAAGGGGAAATTCAGGGAGTACTCTGCTCTCTGTATTACATCTCTCTTCCTTATTGCACATCTGCTTCATTTTTTCTACTTTTGCAGATTGGCTCACAGGGGAAGGTAGATGTACTACCACTTCCAAGATTATCAACTCAACTCCATTCAAGAAACCAGTCCAGACTGAGGCTGTAGTAGCTTCATGCCCATTCTTTGTTATGGAGGAGGGTAGTCTGGCTCAGCTTGCTGGAGATGTTCAACCTAAGTCCAATCAACATCAACTGGGTAAGGAGTCATGTTGTACTCACCTAGCTACTTGGGGTTCTACTTGGTTTGGACGACAACTTATAGACAGAGGAGGAAATTCTTGGTCCTTGTGCTGAGAAGACATCCCCAAATTATCCACTACACTGTATGAGCATTTTGTAAGAATTAATGTTTGTGAGAATCAAGCACCAGATGTGATTTTCTACTAAAAAATCTCTCGGGTATCCTCTGATGCCATCATTCCAAGAATATGATTGACAAGGAGATATGACAGGAAAGCAAGAGAAGCACTTGGATTGTGCCTACCTTAGTGACATTTTGAAGATTAATTAGATGTTTTAGTAAGAGCTTTGAAGATGAAAGGGGCTGGAAACCGCAGTAAGTCTTCACTACCAATTCCTAGGAAAGTCGGTTGCACGATGGATTAGTTTCAGGACTGTAATTTGTAATGACATTCACTGAAGAATTGCCTTCACTGTGTTTTACAGGATATCTTTCACCTCAGAGAAGACTTATATAAGGCTGAGAAACTAGAGTTCTGAAAGGAAAAGAAACAAGGATTTTAGTACTACCAAATAACCCTAAGATCGGTTCCCTATATACATTCAATATGCAATCAGGCCTTCAAAAACGGGGTGTTGGGGCTGAAACAATCTCTGTAGGTGATCTAGTCTCCCTTCTTCATTTTACAGATGAGACACTTAAAGCCTGGATCTAGGTAATAGCATAACTGGTGCTATCATTTGGGTCTCTTAATCCCCATTTCAGTCACAAAGTGCAGAAAATTTCTCTATGTGGTGTGATTTGGAAGATTCTGGAAAGTACTTTCTCAGCAATTTGAAAATATTTTCTGCACTAGCCAATTACTCATGCTAGGAGCCACACCAATTCTAATTCTTAACTTTCTATTAAGCACCACTTTCTACTGCTGGTTCTCTTTTAAAATGAAAGAATTGCAAGGACAGGTAACAAGTGAATTTAGCAGCTCATTATTACTTTCATTAGAACAATAAAGGAAATGGACTCAGAAATCATATAAATACGAGACTGAATTTCAGCTCTACCACTCACCAGCTGTGGGACTTTTTACAAATCATTTCCATTTGGTAGTGTCAGTTTTATCACCTGTAAAATGGAAAAATAGAATATTGATCTCATAGGGTAGAGAGGATTAAGTGAAATAGTGCAGGTAAAGCCTGACCTGGCTCATAAGTTTTGAGGAAATAACATGTCAATGGTTAGCACTAAATAAATAGTAGGTGTTACCATTGTCATCATCATCATCATTATCATCATTTCTGTGTGTGAGTTTAATTGGAACAGTTTCTTCCCAGTGGAGGATGGGCCTGCAGTAATAGAGGAGGGAAATAAGAAGGAAAGTGGGTTGCAGAAAAGGGAGATTTGGAACACCAAAGAAAGACTTCATAGTTTGGCAGATAATTAGTGTGGCTATGTTAACCAAACCAAAACTCTTACAGATTCATGGACTGAAATTTTTATATAATCACTTGAGTTTAAGAAATCCTCAATGACAGTTATGTTTATATCAAAGTTGCCATCAATCACTTTTCAATCATTTGATTCTTAAGAAATCTTTCAAAAGGAAAACAATATATAGCCTATGTTTTTATACAACCTGTGGAAGCAAAAGTGGTTATATATTCTTTTCATTGTGTTTTCACAAGCAAATGAAATGTCTTTTAGAGCTTTTTTCTTAATTTGGGCATAGAAAGTTTTCAGGACGTCTTGGTTTCATTTTTAGCCAAGGATCTAAGAACCTACAAAATGTTCCTGAGCCAACCACATCTGACTTCGGGAGCTACAGATATCTTGTGAAGTCTGCCCAAGGCCAGTTCCTCACCTTGCCATGGAACCCAGCTGACCAAATCTGGTTTTCTTGGGAACCAGGCAAAAGAAGTTGAAGCTAATGCATTTTATTTATTTGATATTTGTTGATTCGTATATCCAGTAAACATTTATGAATCACACACATATCAGATTTGGAGTACATTCTGGGACCCCCACCAAAGCACTGGGTGTCTGGAATCATAAACATTCCATGAATCAAAGCTGCTGAATATTTCTTTGCTATACTTTCTTTTTTAATACATCCAACTGCTTCTGTATTTTCCATTTATGCACATAGGACATTAAAAAATGAAAACCTGTTGTAATTCTAGTTCTACATTGGCCCTCACTACCCTCTGTGGTTTCCAAACCTCTTGAGCTCTTCTGTTTGCAAACATCTATGGGATTCCTTTTGACCCTTTAGCAGAGTATATAACTAGAATAGGACAGAATGACCTCAACTCAGACTCTTCCCTTCATGCTTATACCCTTATCTTGGTCCTCTGAATCTTACCACTCTTATTATGAAAAAAGAAAAGGCAAAACAATGGAGAAAGAAATGTGCATTTATTTATGTTTCTGTGAGACCTAGAAAAAGCTGGCTTAAGATATGTTCTCCATGCCTTCTCTCCTAGATTCTCTTCTGGTACTATTAGGCCTTTCAGGTGTCCATTCTGGGCAGCAGGCATCCTACCACCTTAGTCAAATGTGAACAAAAAAATAAATGAGAAGGTAAGGCAATCCACAAGAGCCAAGAAAGCATTGCCCTCAGTCATAATAGTAAAATTCTTACTCTTCCTACTAGAAGACCTCGCTGAAAGCCTGGTGTCCAATGTTTGTCCTGGAAGTCCATTCATATCTTGACTTATAAAGAGGCCTTTTTCCTAGGTGGTAGAGCTGAGGAAGTTGACAGGGTATATAGAGAAAGCCTTGAGTTTTCTTTGAGAGTTAGATTGTGTGATTGGCCTGTTAAAGAGGGCGAGGTGAGGATAAGAGAACAAGCTTGACAGTGGGTTATAATCAGATGATAAAGGGCTTTTTATACCTTTCTAAGGGAGGTGGACTCTAGCACGTGTGTGATGGCAAGCTGTAGACAGTGTCTACATGTTTGAGAAAGATAATCTTGGCAAGAGAAATTTACTTTTATAAATTACATCCATAAAAATGGCAGGTTTGATCTAGTCTATAGAGGCCAATAATTGCTCCAATTGGCAGCTACTTCAAGATTAAATAGTTGAGTGGTTGGACCCTCCAGTAGAGGAGACTTTTTCCATCTATTGTGCAATCAAAGAGTCTGAAGTTGTACTTCAGGAGAATCTGTGGCAACATGGAATGTGTACTGGACTAGGAGGGGGAATCTGAGTTTAAATCCTAGCTTTAGCATTCATTCCTTGTGTGACTGGGATTAAGTCATTTAAAATCCCTGGGTCTCAGGTTTCTTATCTGAAAAGTGAAGATAAAACCTGCCCTATAGAGCTTAGCTGATGTGTGGATAAATGAGATAATCAAGTGAAAATACCTGATAGGTGATTTGTAGATGAAGGCAGTGAAGGCTGTGCATCAGCTCTCCCTTCTGGCTGTTACTCTACCAGATAAATCAGCCTCTCACTTAGTTTTTCCAAGGATTCTCTGTACAACAAAAGGTTTACTGAGAACTGAAGACTGATTCCTTTCTGTGCAAGGTTTACAGAAGTTTCCCAAAGCAGTTCTCAGCAAAATAATTGGTAGCTCACTAATTACTGTAAACTCTCTTGATTCCTATACAGTGAAAATTTTCTTCCCATTCCATCCACCTCTCAGTCTTCTAGTAATGATTGTTCTAATCACATGACTCAAATAGGACCTGCCATAGGGATTGAACAGGTGTGTATATGTGACAAAAACTGGGTTCCTGAATCATTCTCTAAAATATTTCAAATTTGAGCCAAGGAGCAAGAGTCCCTTCCTTCTGGCTGGTGCTAGGAGTATTGTGAAAATAGTGGTCTACAGAGCATGACAAACAGCCAGCATGCACAGAGACACAAATGCAGTTTAAGGATAAAGCTTCCACGTTGGTACTGGGTACCACTCTTGACTAGAGCCAGATTCATCCTGCTTTTCCTGTGATCTGGCTCAAAAACCTATAAGCTCTTTTAGTCTCACCCTTACTAGCATTAAATTTCTATTAGTTGCAAACTTAAAAACCCTTTCACTATACATCCTGAGTTGCACTCAGAGGTTTTATTGTTTATAATTAATTTTAGTGGGCTCTTACTGGCTGTTTCTGAGCAAGTATGGCAATTTTAAAACATGGCCTTCACATATTTTTACATTTGTTTCATTAAGAAGTATGGTTTATGTCCCCTTCTCTGGAGTCTTGGTGGGCTTCTGATTGCTTCAACCAACAGAATATGGCAGAAGTGATGCTAGTGTTTCTCGAGGCTAGTCAGAAAAGGCCATGTATCTTCTACCTAGTCCTGTGGAGCATTTATTTTGGGGGAAGCCAGTCATCGTGGAAGAAGTCTAGTTATATTGAGACCACCATGCTTAGAAATGCTATATATAGGTGTTCTTGTCAACGGTCCTCTCTGAGCTCCCAGCTGATAGCCAGTAGTCTCTGCCAGTCATACAGGTGAGCCACCTGGGAAGTCCAGGACTGAAGCCAAAGGACTGAATCCCCACTGCCTTCTGGCTGCTACCACCTGAGAGACTAAGTGAGAATTGGCCAGCCAATTTCTTTCCAAATTCTTGACCAACAAATCTGGAGAGAGAGAGAAAAGTTGTTTTAAACTCCTAAATTTGGGCAAATTCTTATACAGCAATAGTAATCAGAGCCAATAAGTCAAAGACTTTGAGGCTCTGGGAGATTATCTGTAAAACCAATGACAATTACAGGATCGTTGTGAGAAATTGGTGACACCTGAGATGGTACCTGGACAGTACCTCTCAATGTGTCTGTACATCACTGACTCTCAATAAACATTCCTTCTCTCCACTGTCTTTCCGTTAAGTGAGACAGTCTAAGCAAAAGAGATTTTATAGGCTATAGATATTTAACTAGTGTTAGTTTTCCTTTGGAACCCACTGTCCCCAAAAATGTATTCCCAGAATACCCAATCAATCATTAGTCTGAGGTATATTCATAATCCTTCTTTTGTTGTTGGATCATTTATCTAGAGCCTTTTCCTCAGTGTTCACAAATTCTTACTGACTATGATGTTCACATCAATGTTCCATTTTCTTTAACTCTTTAATGAGTTACTTAAAGGCAAGGACAATGTTTGTTAGAATATTATTTTAGCTCCATAAGTAGCTCAGCAAGTTATAAATACTTGTTGATATTCAAGACCAGATACTTGAATTTTCAATGGTAGGAGAAAATCATGTACCTCATTAAAATCAAGAACATAGAGAAACATAAAATTCTCACTTATATGTGGAATGTAAAAACAAACAAACAAGCTCATAGACACAGAAAACAGATTGGTGGCTGCCAGAGGCAGGGGGATGGGGGATGAGCGAAATGGGTGAAAGGGGTCAAAAGGTTCAAGCTTCCAGTTACAAAATAAATAAGCACAGTATGGTGACTATAGTTAATAATACTGTATTGCATATTTGAAAGTTGCTAAGATATTTACTCGTAAAAGTTCTCATCACAAGATAAAAAATTTTGTAGCTGTGTATGGTGATGAGTGTTAACTACACTTATTTTGGTGATTGTTATGCAGTATATGAAAATATTGAATCATTATATTGTATTCCTGAAACTAATATGTCAATTATACTTCAATTAAAATATATATATATGCTTTTGTCTTCTGCAATCACCTTATTTATGAAATGACTATAAAGTTTCCTTTCAAGATGACTCTCAGTGTTCATCAAGAGTTGCCATTCATTTTCCAAATATTAAAAGTTCTCAGGAGAAACAAATTAGATTTTTTGTCTTCCTGTAAAAAGAAAAAAAAAAAAAACAACCCTAAACATAATTGTTCATTTTATCCAGTGTCTTCTTGTTCTACTAGTTTATGGATTTTTTTTGTCCGAGTTATATCAAAGGAAACTATATTTCTCTTTGCTGTCAAGTTAAAAAGAAAAGTGTTCAAGGCTTCTGGTGATAAAACCACATTATCCAGAGACACTGACAGTAATCAGAACAACAATTCCTCTTTCTCAAGTAAAAAATCCCAGATGTAGAAAATCCCAGATATAAAAAAGAAAAAGAATATATGTAAATAGACTAACGTAATGATATGTCTCCCAGCTCTCTTTAACTCTTGGACACTTTAAGAAGTTAGAGATATTTCCTGATGGGAGAGGGTATTAGAAATCTGTTTGTGGAATTTACTTTTCATGGTTCAATGATGAAAATAACAATAAATTCCACAAATAGATTTCAAGTTGGTCAAGCATTTTGGCTTTGGAAAGTTAATCTCCTGAGCATGAGCTCTGCACATGCCTGGAAGGGCTGAGTACAACAGTGACATGTGAGAGCAAAACATCCAAGTCCTGCTCAATTCTGACCCTTATATCACCAAATGGGATATGAGGGGTGGACGGGGAAAGGAGGATCAGAATTTATTTTTCTTGTTATTCTACGACAGCTCTTTCTTCTTTCTGTTATTGCTGCCAAAAGCTGTATTAATAGTACTTGGGCTTTTCAGTGTTTACATTAACTAGTCTTAATCAAGGAATCCTGACTTAATAGCATTCTTTCTCATAGACACAATTCAACGCTGGGATGGATCCTGGGGAGAGCACTGGTTCAATAGGAGTGTTGCCCCCTTAGGTGCAGAGTCCTAGGGCTGGAAGGAGTGAATACAACACTTAGCCTGCCTCTTGGTTTCAGGGAGCACCTTACCTATAGCACCTCAAGTATAGGATCATTTGCCCTAGTTTAGAAGATTTCCAGAAACAGAGACCAAACAGCCCCCTTCCCAACTAAATTTAGTTTTACAATCTTTACACCTAGCTTTATCTTCCCCTCCAGAGTGCTCCAGATAATAACTGTGTGCTCTAGTTTATGTTTTCTCCTTTCCCGCCCACAGTGGTTTTGAAGCCAAATATGATTTCACATATGGTTGGTTGTTGGGTCAGCATTAAGTCACCTCTCAGACCTCTAAGTTAAGAAGTGCTAATCCCCTTAAATTTTCCGGGCATCCTTACCTATGCGAATCTGTTATACACATGTTTTACCTCTATGGAATACCTCACCATACCATATGGAATTCTTATTGACTAGAAATATTGTTCCCACCTAGGGAGTCTACTTAATTTATACCTCAGTAACAAAAAACAATAACAATAATTTAATGGGCACTGCTATAGGCAGAATCCTAAGATGGCTGCCTACTCCCACTCCCTCCCTCATACCTGCCTGTATAATCTCTTTCCCTTGAGTGTGGGTGGATCTGTGACTATGATGGAATATTACTCCCGCGATTAGGTTACTACACAGTTGGCTTTGAGGTTACCAAAGTGGAGATTATTTTAGAGGTCCTGACCTAATCAGGTGAGCTCTCTCTGAAGTCACAGAGCTTGAAAGTATGAGAGAGATTCGATGTGAGGCATATTCTCTGTTTTGGGCTTTGAATATGAAAGTGGCCATGTGATCCTCATCCTTAAGAGTGGCCTCTAGGTCTGAGAACAATCTCCAGATGAAGCTAGCTGGGATCAGAATTCTGAGGAACAACTTGAATGAGCTTAAAAAGGAATTATTTTCTAGTCAGGTCTCTAGAGGGCAATGCAGCTTAGCCAACACCTTGATTTTTAACTTCGTGAGACCCTGAGCAGAGAAATCAGTGATGCGGTGCCTGGGCTTCTGATTGACAGAATTGTGAGATAATAAATGTCTGTGATTTTAAGCTACTAAATTTTTGGTAATTTGTTACATATCAATAGAAAACTAATATAGGCACTCATCCATGTACGGAACATTACAGTGAAGACATTCCCTATATTATCTCCTCTAATTCCTATAGCATTTCTTGAGGTAATTACTATGTCCATTGTTGGAACAAGAAAACTGAAGCCTGGCTCAGTAAACAGAAGAAGAAGATTGGTTCCTTAAATATCACAATTTTCCCTCTCACTTTATTTGAATTTGTAAGACTTATCCCCAAGCTATGCTCTTTCCTCTGAATTGCTCTTTCTGTCCTTATAATTTTATTCATACAGGTTGTTGTTGGTGCTTTGGTAAAAGCATTTGATCCAAACCATTTGGCTTCTTATAGACATGAGCCACTGAGGAGGCTATTTTCCATTTAACTGTGCTTTTAAAAAGTGAATGCAGACTTATCTATTAAAATTATTCAGCTTAAACTCTTCAACAAAATATAAATTGAATAAGATAGCTCTGTCCTTCCTATTAAAACAAGAAAAGGCTAATGAGTGAACGTATTGGTCTACCGCTTCCACTGTTATTGAATCAAACTCAGGTCCATTTGCCTAACATGCAGCAAAGTCAATCCCCTGACACCAGGTTGTAGTGAAGGAAAGTTTAGCATTTATTGCAAGGCACCGAGCAAGGAGAATGGGCAGCTTATATTCAAAATGCCCGAACTCCCTGATGCTTTCAGAGAAGGAGTTTTAAAGGCAAGTTCAGGGGTGTAGGTTGCAGGCAGCCTGATCAGTTCGTGCACAAGTCTCTGATTGGTTGGTGGTGAGGTAATGGGTTGATGTTACCGGGGTCAGCATATTCAGTTCTCAGGATCCAGGTGGTCTGAGTGCTGTGTGCTCATGGTCATTATGCCATTAACTTCTCCCACCTGGCAGGGGTTTTAGCATCTGCAAAACAAATTAAGGATATGGCTCAGGATATTATCTATAGCCTTTGAGGATGAACTTATGTCTTTGAATTTGTTTTGTGGCTAAACTATTATTATTTTGTCTTTCGTGACTTTTTTCTTTTGTTTCTGTATTTTTTCACTTCTCTGATTAAATCTGCCCTTTGGAAGGCCAAGAAGCTGGAGATTTTTTACAAATAGGAGGTGAGGAACATAGGGGGATCTGTCGCTGGGCAGGTCCCACAGGGTCCTGCTCAGTTTCACCAACTTGTCCCTCCTAGCACTCACTACCTTCCCCAGTCCTACCTATCCCACACTTTGGGATGCTTTAATGTTACCTGTAGGCTTAGACCCTACCTAACTCCTGTCTCCCCCCCAGTCCGAGAAAACATAAGGACCAATGGAGCTGTGGTTTGAAACTTATAATCAAGTCAGCCTAGATGCTAGACTTATTCTGACCCATTACCCTGGACCAGTGAGTGAGTCTTTGTTTTCCTTGTGACCACATCTTTACCTTGTATTCAAGTTCCATTTATCAGATTACAATCTGGCACCATCACGCATTCCTTCAAGGAATTACTCTGTCTTTACCACTGCCAGAAAAGCAGTCTTTTCCTACCAAAATATAGGATTTCCAGAGAGTTTAAATAAATGTACCCTTGCTCCCATGTGAGAGAGTAAGAAGGCAGAGTGAATTTGTAGAAAGAATTGAAGACTAAGAGTGGAAGGCAGGGTGTGAAATTTGGGAGAAATTGGATTATAAATATGAAGGCAAAATGGAATATGGCATTAAACTGAAATGGAAAGAAAGAACACAAGAGAAAATAGAAAACAAACAAACAAACCCTAACTTTCCCAAAGAATAAAGAAAGGAGAATTCAGGGAAAACTGTGAGCACATAAGACATAGTAGCAAGGGCCAGGAAAACCTTATAGTATTTGAATTTTCTGACTCAAAGATGCTACATATGAATAAGCAACAAGGTAATATGACCCTTTTGGAGGTTATTGTCAGTTCTGGAGTCAAATCCTTATAGACTCTGAAAAAATCAGATGAAGGTAATGAAAATTATGATAATAATATAATACTGAATATTTTAAATACTGTGTATAAACATTGTTCTAAATATTTTAACTAATTTAATCCTAACAATGATCCTCTGAAGTTCTTACTATTATTATGCCCATTTTAAAGATGAGGAAACCAAGGAACTGAGAACTTAAGGAATTGACCCAAGGGAAGCAAAGAACAGAGAGGAGGCCAATGTGGCAGGAATGTAGGAAACAAGTGGGAGATAATGGAAGGTCAATGTGGAGAAGTGATGAGAGACAAGATTCTGGAAAGTCCTATAGGCCTTGGAAGAAATGTGGCTTTTATGCTGAGTGAGGTGGTAAACCATTGGTAGGTTTTGAGCAGAAGAATGATGTGTTTTGACTTACATTTAAAAATCATTCTTCTGGGGCTTCCCTGGTGGCGCAGTGGTTGCGCGTCCGCCTGCTGATGCAGGGGAACCGGCTTCGCGCCCCGGTCTGGGAGGATCCCACATGCCGCGGAGAGGCTGGGCCCGTGAGCCATGGCTGCTGGGCCTGCGCGTCCGGAGCCTGTGCTCCGCGACGGGAGAGGCCGCAGCAGAGGGAGGCCCGCATACCACAAAAAAAAAAAAAAAAAAAAAAAAAAAATCATTCTTCTGGCTGCTAAGCTGAGAAGAAATTTTAAGTAGGAGTAGGGGTTGGGGTGAGGGACACAGGGTGTGTACATCAAAAGCAGAGCCAGCGGGACTAGGTAGGAGGCCATTGCAATAATCCACATAACGGTAGTGGGGTGGAGGTGGCTTGGTCACTGAACTGATTAGGTATAGATTGACTACACTTGATTGGGTCCGTGTGTATCTCTACTGACTAAATAGAGAGAGGAGGTGGTGAGAGATGGTATTTAAAATTTCTGTACATTTATTGCAACGATGTGTGTTCCTTAATTACAACTTACTACCTATGGATAAATCTGGATGAGTGTTTTCTATGTGCATCTCAGTGACGTCACGGTCGTCCCCTGACAATACATATGGCAATGCATAATTTACAAAGCAACTTCACATGAATTGTTTTGGAAAAAACCTGATAAGGTATGTGTGTCAATCACACATTACTCATGCCTCTTAACATAAGAGAAGGCAGACATAGTGAACTTAGATGTTAATTTGTCCATTATCACATGAACTGTGAGTCAGAAGTCTGTGGTTTATCCATCAAAGCCAGCTTCCTAACTAAGCTTGTGCCAAGGACTATCTCAAGATGAAAATAAAAAAGGAGGCTACAACTGCCCGGATGAAGTCTTTGGTTTGAAAGCAAGATCACAACAATTCTATTGCCTGGCATTTGGGAGAATGGCTACCTCCTATATCCACCTCAGTTGGTTCTCAGCCTCTAAATCATGTGCATTAAAAATCAGCTTGGATACAAGTTGCGAATTACTATATAAAGGACCTATTAAAACAAAGAAAACCCAGATAAACTAATAAAGTCTAATTGCAACAAAGGCATCTCTTTTATGAGATGATTTTAAGTTGACACAGAAGAGCCTTCTGAAAAAGCTCACAGCATCTCCTCGGCTCCCTGCAGCTTCAAGAATCAGCTAAACATCCGCACCCTATTAGCTTTGATTTCCAATTCATGAAAACCCAACCTGTCATTTTTTTTCCTTTTGCTCAATACTCAGTGACATCAACTCAGCCTTTTCTTTTAAGTGGTCTTCTTTTCTTAGCTGTTAAATAGATTATCACTTCTCTAATGACAGGGCCAAGACTAAGGTAAGGTTCTAGTCTTGGGCACAAAATTTAAGGGGATGTTAAAAAAACTAATAAAGATAAATAATATTTTAACGTGATATCTTTAAAATTAATACAAAAACCCTTATAACAGGGAATAAAATACTAACATTTTAAATAGAGACAGTATCAGTATTATTGACTTCTCCTTCTGCCATGGGCTTCTCTGTGGATCGACACAGCACCAGTAAACAATGCTGCCTTCAGATGTTTTATGCTTCAATATTCTTTCTACATGTAGTATTCACTACAAGCCAGAGGTGATTTCTCTCATGTGAAGCTGAAATACAGGAAGAATAAGAACAAAGACAGAGGTAAGAATTGTGTTTTATAGAATAAATTGAGCACCTCATGATTTCCCTTTAATTTGTAACATTTTCCTAAAGCATCACAAAATGCAACCTGTCATCATCTTAATCTCCACCACACAGAGTAATACCAAGTAGGCACGACCTCCTCACACTGAGGGCTGAGGTGCTGCAATGAGGCACGTTAAACAAAATTGCTGGCCAGTACGGCACCATCTTGCTTATGCTCTGAATGCTGGAAGTAAATGTTGATTACCTGGAGATGATAATAACATGACTTTTGAATAAACGAAGCACAAACAGCAGCCATACAGTTAACACAAAACTATGACTGTCAGGAAATTGTTATACTTAACACAATCCTTGAGCCCTTAATTAGAGTATAGCATTTCCTCTTGAGATAATGCTGATTAAAATGTATATACACTCTGCTGGAAAATAACTTCAGGGTTGATGTGAAAACAGCAAAGAGAGATTTCAAATAAATACCTTTGAAAGAAAGGGCATTTTTGTAAAGAGGACAATACTTGTCTCCTTATCCTGCTGGGACCTGAGTCTCCCAGAGCCATTTTGTGGTTGTCTGGGCAAGTTTTTCCAAAAGAAAGAGAAAAAGAATGAAGAAGTGAGTTAGCGAAATTCTTGGTAGCTAACAAACGGAATTTTCTTTGGAACTGACTTTCTTCTTAATCTTCTGTAATCACAGATACATAATTCAATGTGCTTTCATAAAATATGCATGTCATTTTCCCAGTAAACAGGTATAAGGGCAGACCTTACCAATTAGCAAAATCCACCCAGTGTGCATTCAGAAATCCCTACAGCATGAGTTAGCTGCACCTTTTTTATTTACAGCTGGGTCTTTAAATACTGATTAAGCAGTAGGGCTAGGTAGGACTCAGGAAGGTGGTGGTGAGACTTTGCTGAGCTGCTCACAGATGACCTAAAATTCAAAAAATGAGGAAGCACTCTGTATGACAGACTCCAGGTCTATCCACCTCATTACAAATAATTCAGTTTCATTTCTTTTTATGGCTGAGTAATATTCCATTGTATATATGTGCCACATCTTCTTTATCCAAAAAAATGTCATGAAGACACTAGGGGTAGGACGGGAATAAAACACAGACCTACTAGAGCATGACCTTGAAGATATGGGGAGGGGGAAGGGTAAGCTGTGACGAAGTGAGAGAGTGGCATGGACATATACACACTACCAACTGTAAAATAGATAACTAGTGGGAAGCAGCCACATAGCACAGGGAGATCAGCTCAGTGCTCTGTGACTACCTAGAGGGGTGGGATACGGAGGGTGGGAGGGAGGGAGATGCAAGAGGGAAGAGATATGGGAACATATGTATATGTATAACTGATTCACTTTGTTGTAAAGCAGAAACTAACACACCATTGTAAAACAGTTATACTCCAATAAAGATGTTAAAAAAAATTAAAAAAAAAAAATGAGGAAGCAGCCAATGAACCAGAAACATGGCTCACCCTGCCATCTGGTCTAGCGCCTCACTTCAAACCGTACTCTGCAGACCAGCAGCTTCAGCGGAACCTGGGTGCTTGTTAGAATTTTAGACTCTCAGGTCCTACCCCAGACATGTTGAATCACAGTCTGCATTTTAACTGGAGCCCATGTAATCCTTATATACACTGGAAGTTTGACAAGTACTGGTCTATGAATGTTGTACCCATAAGCCTGGGCTTTCAAGGCCATCTTTGTGACCAGGAGGAAATATCAAGAGAGTGGCATAATGACCTGCAACAGGAAGCAAATGCAAAGCACAAGTAAGCCATTAAAAATTTCACACCCTTTCTCAGCAAGGAGTTCACAGGGGTTATATAACCAGATAGGTAGGTATCTTTATTAAAAGGGATACTTTCTTTGTAGATAAAACTATTCTTAGATTTTTGGAAATTTTAAGGAAGAACATCTCCATCACTGAGGTTCAGTGGAGGTGAATGTTGGAAGCCACTTGAGGACTGAGCATCTGAGAGGAAAAAAGGAGAAGGAAACATCTTCCAGTTTACTTGTGGCTGCAGACTGGGCCACGCCAGACTTGGCAAGTGACTAGTCCCTTTGCATGGGATTTTACAGAGCCCTCCTGGTGGCTCATAGCTGGTATCTTATTGACAGTTTTCACACTTTTTCTACATGTACCATTAAACCCTTGGGTTTATTTTACCACATATAAGCCAACATAGGTTTCATACAAGTAAATATCAATTATAATAACAGTAGCTTCCGTTTATGGAGTGCCTGCTTAATACCAGACACTATCCCAGATGATTTAAATTATCTCTTTAAACCACAAGGCCCTGAAAGGTGGTGTTATCCCATCTTATAAATGAAGAAATTGAGATGCAGGTACCACCACTTCATATTCTGCCCCAAACCATGTCATTTGTCTTGAATAATTGGTTTGAACAATGGCACTTGTTGTCATTTGTTCCTCTCTTTCAGTAAGTCAGTCTTCTCTGTAAGTTGATCATCTTGACTCATCTTTGTCATCTCTTTCCCGACCCTGACCAATGACAGGCCACATCTTGCCATGCCCTGTCATGCCACAACCCTGGATTCTTCTAAATAGGCAGTTTTCTTACCTCCACTGTACTGAGGCAAAAAAAAAATTTTTTTTTTTGGACCACCACCACGATTTTATTCTTAAATAAATGCTCAGCCTAAGGCCAGGTTAGGCAGACAGGTGGGTGGAAATTGGAGGAAGGCAGACCAGGCCACCTCCCCTGCTGGGAGCAGTGGGGCCACCCAGGGAGGCAAGGACACCAAGGAAGGCAAGCAGGGTGCACAGGGCGGGAGGGGCTGATGGAACCACTAGAGTCTGTTCTGGTAAGGAACAGAAAGAACCCATTTTCCCACATTCTCAAGGGTGGTGACAGAAAGCTCAGCGTGGTCCCAAGACTCCAAGCCTCCTGCCCCAGGCTCCCCGTGCCCAGCTCAGGAAGTGTGGGATCAACTAGCCAATGGCCAGAAAGTTCTGTCACTGTCTTCCCAACAAGACCTCAGGTTGAGTGGCAGCAAGAGGAAGAGAGGGCCACATGCCCGCCACCCACGTTGTCCACAGAGATCTGTGCTCCCGGCCACCCAGGGTGGGTGCCTCAGGTCTGCAAGGGCCTCCTCTGCCTGGCCCGCTGGCATCTGAGTTCTCTCCACAGAGAACAGGTCATGGTTTGCCTTGCCCTGCCTGAAAGGCCTACCATCTCTCTACTATCCACTATCTCTTAGCTCATTTGCGAAAAAGAGATCTTATGACTTGACTTCAATGAGTAAAAAAAGTCTTCCTTCTCTCTATGTCTACTGTTGAGGTAAAAATCTTCTCTCACCTCCTGCTAATTATTCATCAGCCCAGATGTACAGAATTTTGGAAGCACAATGATTCCTAAAGCAGGAAAAATGAAAAAGTTATTTTACAGTAGTAAGTCAATGTCCAATTAGGATCAACACTTTGGAGTGCCCTGACTTGTCCCTTTACACACTAACACAGATTCTTCCTTAAAAAATATCTAGTCTCTTCTAATCCTGGAATAACTTAGAGCAGTGTGTCTCAAACTTTTCCCATCAAAGCAGAGGAAGGTACATGCATAGCCACAGGAGATTGCTTAAGGCACTCTGGGAGCACAATCCCCAAAGGGATTCAAAAAAAATGAGAAATTTTTGAAACCAGAAGATTTATCTTTAAAAAAGCATGTGAATTTTGACTACTTTCCCATAACATGTCTTTATCTGATTCACTGTAAAACTGATTTAACTTTCATACCAGATTAAATTACCTAAAATTTCACCTCTAAGTTTTTGGGTGAAGTTAAAATTCCTGAATGATGTACTGTGTTTATTCTGTGACTTTTGTATCCCTGGCACACTGCCATGTATGTCCCTGAAAAGCTGAGCATTAGGATGTTATGATCCCCTGATGATTTTGTTAAATAACTATTATGGATAACAGGACAGTCATTCAAAGAAGGATAAGAGTCTCTTTCAGAAAACTTAAAAGAGTAGTAGTGAATATATCTGCTGCTTGGCTCCTGCAATCTTACCCTCTGTTTCCCAATTGGAGATACAGCAAGTGAGTTGAATCAGTGTCACTGAGGCAGGTGAGCTGCAGAGCATCCCAGTAACCACTCTTCAGAAAAAAACCTTTTGTAACAGCTTTCTTCCCCTGATCCTTCTAGAAACCTCATGAGATCTTGTTGTGACTATCACTTTAAGAACCTTTTTTCCTGCCTTATGCAGCAGTGAGGGAAAGCTACTATGTCAACTAGATATGTGTATGTGTTCTATTCAATAATCTTAAAGTAAAAAATAAGTGCATCCATGTGACTTCAACATTTCACCACAATCCTCCTTGCCAAAGGACCAAGTCCTGTCACGGAGGAGAAAGTTTGGAAATAGTGCTTCAGGACCACCCACTATCTCATTGTCAAGTGCTTTGTCACTTGGGAGACTGGGCAATGATATCCAACAAACTTAGTTATATCTTTGAGTCTTGGGGCCTTTGTAATTCTTCTTGTTGATGAAAGCTATCTCTAGTTATGAAAAATTTTGCCAAGTAACTGCCTTTGAGTTAAGGCACTTAAATAATTCTAGCTTCAAAATTAATGAAAAAATGGTTGAAAATGTCCTTAGAGTAATTTGGAAGACATTCTGCACATATATTTATATTTGGAAGAATAGTAATTTTAAAGCTAAATACATCTTAGGCCATAATTAAAAGTGTCAGACTATGAAAGGATTAGTGCAGTTAAGATAGAAAAATTTAGGCCATTTCGTGGACGACGGGTGTGGGAGAGCATCTGTGGGTGCCAGGCGCGAGGGGACCGGGAAGACCCAGCCGAGGGTGTGTGGATTTGAGCCTACGCTTTTCTAACCCGAGATCTCGAAATGCATCGTGATTCCTGTCTGTTGGACTGTAAAGTTTATGTAGGTAATCTTGGAAACAATGGTAACAAGACTGAATTGGAACGAGCTTTTGGCTATTATGGACCACTCCGAAGTGTGTGGGTTGCTAGAAACCCTCCCGGCTTCGCTTTTGTTGAATTTGAAGATCCCCGAGATGCAGCCGATGCTGTCCGAGGGCTAGATGGGAGAACATTTTGTGGCTGCCGAGTAGAAGTGGGACCTGTGGAATGGGGAAAAGAGAAGTCGAAATCGTGACCGCCTCCTTCTTGGGGTCGTCGCCCTCGAGATGATTATCGGAGGAGGAGTCCTCCACCTCGCCGCAGATCTCCAAGACGGAGAAGCTTCTCCCGTAGCCGGAGCAGGTCCCTTTCTAGAGATAGGAGAAGAGAGAGATCACTGTCCCGGGAGAGAAATCACAAGCAGTCCCGATCTTTCTCTAGGTCTCGTAGCCGATCTAGGTCAAATGAAAGGAAATAGAAGACCAGTTTGCAAGAGGAGTGGTGTACAGGAAATAACTTCATTTGACAGGAGTATGTACAGAAAATTCAAGTTTTGTTTGAGACTTCATAAGCTTGGTGCATTTTTTAAATGTTTTAGCTGTTCACATTTGTTTGTCTCTTGGAACAGTGACAAATAAAGGTGTAATTCTCTATGGTTTGAAATGGATCATAAGAGGCATGTAATATCAAGAATTGTTACTTTACAATGTTCCCTTAAGCAAAATTGAATTTGCTTTGAATTTTTAGTCTTGCATAGACTGATAATAAACCTCTAACTCCTGCCCAGCTAAAGTGTGATGTTTAATATTACAGAAACAAAACTGGCAAAAATTGAAAAGACTCTGTAGCTGGGATATGGTATGCAGCTGTAGTTAAGTGGTCTTTAGCTTTTTTTTTTTTTTTTTTGTGGTATGCGGGCCTCCCTCTGCTGTGGCCTCTCCCGTTGTGGAGCACAGGCTGCGGACGCGCAGGCCCAGCGGCCATGGCTCACGGGCCCAGCCGCTCCGCGCCATGTGGGATCTTCCCAGACCGGGGCGCGAACCCGGTTCCCCTGCATCGGCAGGCGGACGCGCAACCAGTGCGCCACCAGGGAAGCCCTTAAGTGGTCTTTAAAAGCTGCCGTGAACACAAGCCAGCAGGTAAAAATTAAAGCTGCACCCTTAAACTAGATTAGAGGTTTAAAAATTCCACTAGCCTTCACACCAGACAAGAGGTTGTCCAGTGGGTTTAGAATCTAAGAAGTTTCAAGAAAGTTAGTTTACCTTCGCTTTAGGTCGTAAGTGCCTTCTGTGATTGTTGTATTTGGATGCATAGCTCTTTGTAATATTATTTGGAAATTTGGGACTATTCAAGATACCCATGTCCTGCCAGTTTAAGGGTACATTGTAGAGCTGAGCTTTGAGTTACTGTGCAAGATTTTTTTTTTCATGCTGTCATTTGTAATATGTTTTGTGAGAATCCTTGGGATTAAAGTTTTGGTTACAAATTGTTGTTTAACCTGAAAGCCTGTTTTTCCTTGCAAAACTAAAATCTGAGCTTGGTACCAATCAAGTCCAGGTATAACATTCCTGTTGGAAGCCATACTTACATTTTCTTGTAAAGTGCTTTTAAAAATAAAATATTAACATAATTGTGTAAAAAAAAAAAGAAAGAAAAATTTAAAACAAAATCTTTAAAAAATTGTATCAGAATATCTTATTGGTACAAAATAAATGAGACAATAGAAATATAGACAGAAATTTCCCTAATTTATAATGTATTTCTTTGTTCTGGAGATTTACTCATTACTGTGAAAATTAGCCACATTTAATCTTTTTAATCGTTGTTATGAGAAAACTTTATTTATTTTGAAATATATCCTACTAAAATAAGTAAATATAAACACATGTACAGTTTAGAGAATCACATTAAAACACTTATGTACTCACCAACCACCAAAAAGAGAAGAATATTAGCTGTTACCTTGCTATGTCTTGTGCCAGATGATTCTACTCCCTCCCCCAGCTAACAATCCAATATTTTGTGTGTACATCAATTCCTTCCTTTAAAAAAATGTTTAACCATTTGTGTATTTATGTCTAAACAATAAGCAGTTTAGTTTTGCTTGTTTTAAGCTTTATATCTGTTTGTAGTCTTCAGGGACTTGATTTTTTTTTGTTCACAAAAAATTAGCTTTCTAAGAATCATCCATGTTGGTGGGTTTAGCTATGTAACATTCTATTGTGTGATATTGCAAATATCCATTTATATATCTACTTTCTAATAGGTAGATATTTGCATTGATTCTAGTTTTTGCTATTATGAACTGTACAGCAATAAAGACTCTCATATATGATTCCTAATCCACAAAAATTTCTCTAGAGTATATACCTATCGTGGAATGGTGGAGACACAGAGTATACAAAAGTTCAATTTCACGTGTTATTGTGAGACTGTTCTCCAAAGTGGCTATTCCAACTTACCTACTGCTCCACCAAAAATCCAGTCCCATTGAACTGTATCTTTTATGGAACTTAATATTTTAGACAATTTAATTTTTTGCTAATCTCTTTGGTATGAAATGGTATCTCATTATCTTATGAGTTTCTTTGGTTAAAAATGAGATTGATCATATATTCATATGTTCACTGTGAAATATCTGTTCTGTTGTTGATATCTAGTAGGATGTTATCTACTTTTTATTGATATTTTTGGCTATATTGAGGTATAATTGACAAATAAAATTATAACATATTTGAAGTATACAGTGTTATGATTTGATATATGTACATATTGTAAAAAGATTCCCACAGCCAGATCAATACACATTCATACGTTCACATATTTATTTATTTATTTATTTTGTAGGAATGCTCAAGATCTACTCTCTTAGCAAATTTCAATTATACGATACAGGATTATAAAGTAGCATCGCCATGAACCACATTGCATTCTCAGAGCTTACTCATTTTATGACTGAAAGTTTTTACCCTTTTACCAACCTCTCCCCATTTCTACCCCACTGTGACCCCCAGCCCCTGGCCACCACCATTCTATTGTTTTCATGAGTTTGACATTTTTTTTAAGATTCCACATATAACTGATACCATGCAGTATTTGTGTTTCTGTGGCTGGCTTATTTCACTTAGCATAATGCTCTTCAGGTTCATTCAGTTTCTCACAAATGACAGGATTTCCTTCTTTTTATAAGGCTGAATAATATTCATACATATATATGTCATATCTTCTTTATCTGTTCATCTGTTAATGGACACTTATGTTGTTTCCATATCATGGTTACCATAAATATTGCTTCAGTGAACATGTGAGTACAAAAATCTTTTCAAGATAATGATTTTGCTTCTTTTGAGTATATGCTCAAAAGTGACATTGCTGGCTCATATGGTAGTTCTATTTTTAATTTCTTGGTGAACCTCCATTCTATTTTCCAAAGTGACTGTACCAGTTTACATTCTCACTAAAACAGTGCACAAGGGCTCCCTTTTCTCCACATCTTTGACAGCATTTATCTCTTGTGTTTTTGATGATAGCCATCCTAACAGGTGTGAGGTGATATCTCATTTTGGTTTTGATTTGCATTTCCCTGATCATTAGTGATGTTGACCACTTTTTCATGTACCTGTTGGCCATTTGTATGTCTTCTATGGAAAAAAAGTGTATTCAGGTCTTTGCCCATTTTTAATTGTATTATTAATTTTTTGCTTTTGATGTATTAGTATCTTGTATATTTTGGGTAATCACCTCATTGGATATGTGGAATGCAAATATTTCCTCCTATTCCATATGTTGCCTTTTCATTTTTTTGATGTATTCCTTTGCTGTACTGAAGCTTTTTAATTTGATGTAGTCCCTCTGCTAATTGTTGCTTTTACTTAGGCTTTTGGTGTCAAATCCAAAAACTATTCCTAAGACCAGTGTCAAGGAGATTACCCCCTGTGTTTTCTTCCAGGAATTTTATGGTTTCAGGCATTACATTCAACTCATTAATACATTTTGAGTTGATTTTTGTTTATGGTGTAAGATAGTGTCCAGTTTCATTCTTCTGCATGTGGTTGTCCAGTTTTCCTCATACCATTCAATGAAGATGCTGTTATTCCCTATTGTATATTCTTGGCACATTTGTAGAAAATTAATTAACCATATATACATGGGTTTATTTCTGGGCTCTCTATTCTCCTCTATTGATCTATATATCTGTTTTTATGACAATACCATACTCTTGTGATTACTATTACTTTGTTATGTAGTTTGAAATCAGGAAGTGTGATGCCTCCATCTTTGTTCATCTTTCTCAAGATTGCTTTGGCTGTTCAGGGTCCTTTGTGGTTTCATGGAAATTTTAGGATTGTTTTTTCTATTTCTGAAAGAAAATTGCCATTGGAATTTTGGTAGGGATTGCATTGAATGTGCTTTGGGTAGTATGCATATTTTTAATATTAAATCTTTCAATCCATGAATATGGATGATCTTTCATGTATTTGTGTCTTTTTCAATTCCTTTTATCAATTTTTATAGTTTTCAGTAACAGATACTTCATATCCTTGGTTAAATTTATTTCTAAGCATACTACTGTTTTTGATGCTATTGTAAATAGGATTGTTTTCTTAACTTCTGTAACAATTCATTATTAGTGTATAGAAATGCAACTGATTTTTTGCTTTTACTGAGCATGCCCTGTTTATTTTTAATATAATTTTTTTATACAGCAGGTTCTTTCTTTTTTGAATTTTATTTTATTTATTTTTTAATACAGCAAGTTCTTATTTGTTATCTATTTTATAATTATTAGTGTATATATGTCAATCCCAATCTCCCAATTCAACCCACCCCCACCCCCGCTTTCCCCCTTTGTGTCCATATGTTTGTTCTCTGCATCTGTGTCTCTATTTCTGCCTTGCAAACCGCTTCATCTGTACCATTTTTCTAGATCCTACATATATGCGTTAATATACGATATTTGTTTTTCTCGTTCTGACTTACTTCACTCTCTATGACAATCTCTAGGCCCATCCTCATCTCTACAAATAACCCAATTTCCTTCCTTTTATGGCTGAATAATATTCCATTGTATATATGTACCACATCTTCTTTATCCATTCATCTGTCGATGGGCATTTAGGTTGTTTCCATGACCTGGCTATTATAAATGGTGCTGCAATGAACATTAGAGTGGATGTGTCTTTTTGAATTATGGTTTTCTCAGGGTATATACCCAGTGGTGGGGTTGCTGGATCATATGGTATTCTATTTTTAGTTTTTTAAGGAAACTCCATACTGTTCTCCATAGTGGCTATATCAATTTACATTCCCACCAACAGTGCAAGAAGGTTCCCTTTTCTCCACATCCTCTCCAACATTTGTTGTTTGTAGATTTTCTGATGATTTCTATTCTAACTGGTGTGAGGTGATACCTCACTGTAGTTTTGATTTGCATTTCTCTAATAATTAGTGATGTTGAGCATCTTTTCATGTGCCTCTTGGTCATCTGTATGTCTTCTTTGGAGAAATGTCTACTGAGGTCTTTTGTCCATTTTTTGATTGGGTTATTTTCTTTTTTAATATTGAGCTGCATGATCTGTTTATATATTTTGGAGATTAATCCTTTGTCTGTTGATTCGCTTGCAAATATTTTCTCCAATTCTGAGGGTTGTCTTTTCGTCTAGCTTATAGTCTCTTCTGCTGTGCAAAAGTTTTTAAGTTTCAATAGGTCCCATTTGTTTATTTTTGTTTTTATTTCCATTACTCTAGGAGGTGGGCTAATAAAGATCTTGCTGAAGGCAGAAATAGAGACCCAAATGCAGAGAACATGGTATGGACACCAAAAGGGGAAAGCAACGGAGGGGATGTTGGTGGTGGGATGAATTGGGAGATTAGGATTGACATATTACACTAATATGTATAAAATAGATTAATAAGAACCTGCTGTATAAAAGAAAAAGATCTTGTTGTGATTTATGTCTGAGAGTGTTCTTCCTATGTTTTCCTCTATGAGTTTTATAGTGTCCAGTCTTACATTTAGGTCTTTAATCCATTTTGAGTTTATTTTTATGTATGGTGTTAGGGAGTGTTCTAATTTCATTCTTTTACATGTAGCCGTCCAGTTTTCCCAGCACCACTTACTAAAGAGACTGTCTTTTCTCCATTGTATATCCTTGCCTCCTTTGTCATAGATTAGTTGAACATAGGTGGGTGGGTTTATCTCTGAGCTTTCTATCCTTTTCCACTTATCTATATATCTGTTTTTGTGCCAGTACCGTATTGTCTTGATTACTGCAGGTTTGTACTATAGTCTGAAGTCAGGGAATCTGATTCCGCCACTTTTTTCTGTCAAGATTGCTTTGGCTATTCAGGATCTTTTGTGTCTCCATACAAATTTTAAGATTTTTTTATTCTAGCTCTGTAAAACATGCCATTGGTAATTTGATAGGGATTGCATTCAATCTGTAGATTGCTTTGGGTAGTATAGTCATTTTCACAATGTTGATTCTTCCATCCACGAACATGGTATATCTCTCCATCTGTATCTGTCATCTTTGATTTCTTTCATCAATGTCTTATAGTTTTCTGAGTACAGGTCTTTGACGAACTTAGGTAGCTTTATTCCTCGGTATTTTATTCTCTTTGCTTCAGTGGTGAATGGGATTGTTTCCTTAATTTCTCTTTATGATCTTCTGTGTTTTTTTTTAATTTTTTAAAATTTTATTTTACTTTATTTTATTTATTATTTATTTATTATTATTATTATTTTTTTTTTTTTTGCGGTACATGGACCTCTCACTGTTGTGCCCTCTCCCATTGTGGAGCACAGGCTCTGGACATGCAGGCTCAGCAGCCATGGCTCATGGGCCTAGCCGCTCGTGGCATGTGGGAGCTTCCTGGACCGGGGCATGAACCCGTGTCCCCTGCATCGGCAGGCGGACTCTCAACCACTGCGCCACCAGGAAAGTCCTTTTTATTTTTTTAATTGAATTTTATTTATTTTTTTATACAACAGATTCTTATTAGTCATCAATTTTATACGCATCAGTGTATACATGTCAATCCCAGTCACCCAATTCTTCACACCACCATCCCCACGCCCCCGCAGCTTTCCCCCCCTTGGTGTCCATATATTTGTTCTCTACATCTGTGTCTCAACTTCTGCCCTGCAAGCCTCTTCATCTGTACCATTTTTCTAGATTCCACATATGTGCATTACTATATATTTCTTTTTCTCTTTCTGATTTAATTCACTCTGTATAACAGTCTCTAGATCCACCCACGTCTCTACAAATGAACCAATTTCGTTCCTTTTTATGGCTGAGTAATATTCCATTGTATATATGTACCACATCTTCTTTATCCATTCATCTGTCGATGGGCATTTAGGTTGCTTCCATGACCTGGCTATTGTAAATAGTGCTGCAATGAACATTGGGTTGCCTGTGTCTTTTTGAATTATGGTTTTCTCTGGGTATATGCCCAGTGATGGGATTGCTGGATCATATGGTAATTCTGTTTTTAGTTTTGTAAGGAACCTCCTTTCTGTTCTCCACAGTGGCTGTATCAATTTACATTCCCACAAACAGTGCAAGAGGGTTCCCTTTTCTCTACACCCTCTCCAGCATTGTTGTTTGTAGATTTTCTGATGATGCCCATTCTAAATGGTGTGAGGTGATACCTCATTGTAGTTTTGATTTGCATTTCTCTAATGATTAGTGATGTTGAATAGCTTTTCATGTGCTCCTTGGTCATCTGTATGTCTTCTTTGGAGAAATGTCTATTTAGCTCTTCTGCCCATTTTTTGATTGGGTTGTTTGTTTTTTAAATATTGAGCTGCATGAGCTGTTTATATATTTTGGAGATTAATCCTTTGTTGATTCGTTTGTAAACATTTTCTCTCATTCTGAGTGTTGTCTTTTCGTCTTGTTTATGGTTTCCTTTGCTGTGCAAAAGCATTTAAGTTTCATTAGGTCCCATTCTATTTATTGTTTATTTTTGTTTTCATTTCGATTACTCTAGGAGGTAGTTGTGCCAGTGCCATATTGTCTTGATTACTGTAGCTTTATAGTATAGTCTGAAGTCAGGGTGTCTGCTTCCTCCAGCTCTGTTTTTTTCCCTCAAGACTGGTTTGGCTATTCTGTGTCTTTTGTGTCTCCATACAAATTTTAAGGTTTTTTTGTTCTAGTTCCATGAAAAATGCCATTGGTAATTTGATAGAGATTGCATTGAATCTGTAGATTGCTTTGGGTAGTATAGTCATTTTCACAATATTGATTCGGGAGTGTTTCCTTAATTTCTCTTTCAGATTTTTCACCATTTGTGTATAGGAATGCAAGAGATTTCTGTGCATTACTTTTGTATCCTGCAACTTTACCAAATTCATTGATTAGCTCTAGTAGTTTTCTGGTGGTGTCTTTAGGATTCTCTACGTATAGTATCATGTCATCTGCAAACAGTAACAATTTACTTCTGCTTTTCCAATCTGGATTCCTTTTATTTCTTTATCTTCTCTGATTCCTGTGGCTTGGACTTTCAAAACTATGTTGAGTAATAGTGGTGAGAGTGGAAATCCTTGTCTCATTCCTGATCTTAGAGGAAATGCTTTCAGTTTTTCACCATTGAGAATGATGTTTGCTGTGGGTTTGTTGTATATGGCCTTTATTATGTTGAGGTAGTTTCCCTCTATGCCCACTTTCTGGAGAGTTTTTATCATAAATCGGTGTTGAATTTTGTTAAAAGCCTTTTCTGCATCTATTGAGATGATCCTATGGTTTTTATTTTTCACTTTGTTAATATGGTGTATCACACTGATTGATTTGTGTACATTGAAGAATGCTTTCATCCCTGGGATAAATCCCACTTGAGCATGGTGTATGATCCTTTTAATGTTTTGTTGGATTCTGTTTGCTAGTATTTTGCTGAGGATTTTTGCATCTATATTCTTCAGTGATATTGGTCTGTAATTTTTTTTTTTTTTTGGAGTATCTTTGTTTTTGGCATCAGGGTGATTGTGGCCTCATAGCATGTGTTTGGAAGTGTTCCTTCTTATGCAATTTTTTGGAAGAGTTTCAGAAAGATGGTGTTAGTTATTGATCTTTGCTATTGTTTTCTTTGTTTCTATTTCATTTATTTCTGCTCTGATCTTTATGACTTCTTTCCTTCTGCTAACTTTGGGTTTTGTTTGTTGTTCTTTCTCTAGTTCTTTTAGGTGTAAAGTTAGATTGTTTATTAGAGATTTTTTCTTGAAGTACGCTTGCTGATCTTTATGACTTCTTTCCTTCTGCTAACTTTGGGTTTTGTTTGTTCTTCTTTCTCTAGTTCCTTTAGGTGTAAGGTTAGATTGTTTATTTGAGATTTTTCTTGTTTCTTGAGGTAGGCTTGTATAGCTATAAACTTCCCTCTTAGAACTGCTTTTGCTGCATCCCATAGGTTTTGGATCATCGTGTTTTCATTGTCATTTGTCTCTAGGTATTTTTTTATTTCCTCTTTGATTTCTTCAGTGATATCTTGGTTATTTAATAACGTATTGTTTAGCGTCCATGTCTTTGTGTTTTTACGGTTTTTTTTCCCCTGTAATTGATTTCTAATCTCAGATTGTTGTGGTCAGAAAAGATGCTTGATATGATTTCAATTTTCTGAAATTTACTGAGGCTTGATTTGTTACCCGAGATGCAATCTATGCTGGAGAATGTTCCATGGGTACTTGAGAAGAAAGTGTAATCTGCTGTTTTTGGATGGAATGCCCTATAAATATCAATTAAATCCATCTGGTCTATTGTGTCATTTAAAGCTTCTGTTTCCTTATTTATTTTCATTTGTATGATCTGTCCATTGGTGTAAGTGAGGTGTTATAAAGTCCCCCAGTATTATTGTTACTGTCGATTTCCTCTTTTATAGCTGTTAGCACTTGCCTTATGTATTCAGGTGCTCCTATGTTGGGTGCATATATATTTATCATTGTTATATCTTCTTCTTGGAATAATCCCTTGATCATTATGTAGTGTCCTTCCTTGTCTCTTGTAACATTCTTTATTTTTAAGTTTATTTTATCTGATATGAGTATTGTTACTCCAGCTTTCTTTTGATTTCCATTTCCATGGAATATCTTTTTCCATCCCCTCACTTTCAGTCTGCATGTGTCTCTAGGTCTGAAGTGGGTCTCTTGTAGACAGCATATATATGGGTCTTGTTTTTGTATCCGTTCAGTGAGCCTGTGTCTTTTTATTGGAGCACTTAATCCATCCACGTTTAAGGTAATTATCGATATGTATTTTCCTATTACCATTTGCTTAATTGTTTGGGGGTTGGTTTTGTAGGTCCTTTTCTTCTCTTGTGTTTCCCACTCAGGTAAGTTCCTTTAGCATTTTTTGTAAAGTTGGTTTGGTGATGCTGAATTCTCTTAGCTTTTGATTGTCTGTAAAGCTTTTGATTTCTCCCTTGAATCTGAATGAGATGTTTGCCAGGTAGAGTAATCTTGGTTGGAGGTTCTTCCCTTTCATCACTTTGAATATATCATGTCACTCCCTTCTGGCTTAGAGCATTTGTGCTGAGAAATCAGCTGTTTACCTTAATGGAGTTTCCCTTGTATGTTATTTGTTGGTGTTCCTTGTTGCTTTTAATAATTTTTCTTTGTCTTTAATTTTTGTCAGTTTGATTGTTATGTTTCTCGACATGTTTCTCTTTGGTTTATCCTTCCTGGGACTCTCTGTGCTTCCTGGACTTGGGTGGCTATTTCCATTCCCATGTTAAGGAAGTTTTTGACTATAATCTGTTCAAATATTTTCTTGGGTCATTTCTCTCTCTCTTCTCCTTCTGCAACCCCTATAATGCAAATGTTGGTGCATTTAATGTTGTCGTAGAGGTCTCTTAGGCTTTCTTCATTTCTTTTCATTCTTTTTTCTTTATTCTGTTCAGCAGCAGTGAATTCCACCATTCTGTCTTCCAGGTCACTTATACGTTCTTCTGCCTCAGTTATTCTGCTATTGAATCCTTCTAGTTTATATTTCATTTCAGTTATTTTATTGTTCATCTCTGTTTGTTCTTTAATTCTTCTGGGTGTTTGTTCTTTACTTTTTCTAGGTCTTAGTTAAACACTTCTTGCATCTTCTCGATCTTTTCCCCCATTCTTTTTCTGAGGTCCTGGATCATCTTCATTATCATTATTCTGAATATTTTTTCTGGAAAGCTCCTATCTCCTCTTACTTTAGTTGTTTTTTGGGGTTTCATCTTATTCCTTCATCTGGTACATAGTTCTCTGCCTGTTCACTTTGTCTATCTTTCTGTGAATGTGGTTTTCATTCCACAGGCTGCAGGATTGTAGGTCTTCTTCCTTCTGCTGTCTGCCTTCTGGAGAATGAAGCTATCTAAGAGTCTTGTGCAAGCTTCCTGATGGGATGGACAGGTGGTGTGTAGAGCTGGATGTTGCTCTGTTGGGCAGAGTTCAGTAAAACTTTAATGTGCTTGTCTGCTCGTGAGTGGGGCTGAGTTTCCTCACTGTTGGTTGTTTGGCCTGAGGTGACCCAGCACAGGAGGCTATAGGCTTTTTGGTGGGGTTAATGGCAGACTCTGGGAGGGTTCACACAAAGGGGTACTTCCCATAACTTCTGCTGCCAGTGTCCTTGTCCCCACAATAAGCCACAGCCACAACCCCCACCCCGCCTCTGCAGGAGACCCTCCAACACTAGCAGGTAGGTCTGGTTCAGACTCCTATAGGGTTACTGCTCCTTCCCCTGGGTCCTGGTGCATACACTACTTTGTTTGTTCCCCCCAAGAGTGGAGCCTCTGTTTCCCCCAGTCCTGTCAAAGTCCTGCTATCAAATTGCATTTTCCTTCAAAGTCTGATTCTCTGGGATTTCCTCCTCTTGTTGCCAGGCCCCCAGGTTTGGAAGCCTGATGTGGGGCTCAGAACCTTCACTCCAGTGGGTGGACTTCTGTGGTTTAATTGTTCTCCAGTTTGTGAGTCACCAACCCAGTGGTTATGGGATTTGATTTTATTGTGATTGCACCCCTCCTACTGTCTCATTGTGGTTTCTCCTTTGTCTTTGGATATGGGGTGTCTTTTTTGGTGAGTTCCAGTGTCTTCCTGTCAATGATTGTTCAGCAGTTGTGATTCCTTTGCGCTCCCAAAAGGGAGAGTCACAACTGATTTTTGTATATTGATATTGATTCCTGCAATTATTGAAGTTATTCATTAGTACTAACAGTTTTTTGGAGGATTCTTTAGGGGTTTCTATATTTAAGATTATGTTATCTACAAACAGAACGAATTTTGCTTCTTCCTTTCTGATTTGAATCTCATTTATTCCTTTTTCTTTCCTAATTGCTCTGACTAGAATTTCCAGTTCTATGTTGAAAAAATGGCAACAGTGGGCAACCTTGATTTCTTCCTGTCATAGAGGAAAAGATTTCAGCTTTTCACCTTTGAGTATGATGTTTACTGTGAGCTTGTCATATACGGCCTTTATTATGTTGAGGTACATTCCCTCAATGCCCACTTTGTTGAGAATTTTTGTCATGAAATGATATTGAATTTTGTCAATTTTTTTTGCATCTGTTGAGATGATTACATGATTTTTCATCCTTCATTTTGTTAATGTAGTGTGTCACATGGATTGATTTGCATATATTGAACTATCCTTGCATCAAAGAAATAAATCCCACTTGACCATGGTGTATGATCCTTTTAATGTACTGTTGAATTCAGTTTGTTAGTATTTTTTTCAGGATTTTTGCATCAATATTCATCAGGGATACTGCCCTGTAATTTTCTTTCTTCTGTTATTTTTATCTGGCTTTGGTATCAAGGTAATGTTGGCTTCCTAAAATGAGTTTGGTCATGTTCCTTCCTCTTCTATTTTTGGGAGGAGTTTGAGAAGGATTGGTATTAATTCTTCTTTAAATGTTTGATAGAGTTCACTAGTGAAGCCACCTGGTTCTTGACTTCTTTTTGTTGGGAAGTTTTTGAATACTGACTCAGTCTCCTCACTAATAATTGGTCGGTTCAGGTTTTCTATTTCTTCATGATTCATCTATGTTCAGTTGCATGTTTCTAGAAATTTGTCCAATTTTTTAGGTTATTTAATTTGTTGTTCACAGTAGTTTTTTATAACCCTTACTATTTCTGTGGTTTTTTTTATTTCTTGCATTTTAAAATTTCATTTATTTGAGTCTTCTCTCCTTTTTTTTTTTTAGTTATTCTAGCTAAAGCCTGGCAAATTTTTTTTCCCCCAAAATATAGGCTTTTAACTTTATTGATCTTTCTACTGTCTTTCTAGTCTCTATTTCATTTATTTCTTCTCGGATCTTTCTTATTTTCTTCCTTCAACTAACTTTGGGCTTAATTTCTTCTTCATTTTCTAGTTCCTTGAGTTATAAAGTTGAGTTCTTTACTTGAGATATTTTTTTCTTTCTTCTCCTTCTTCTTCTTTTTTTTTTTTTTGACTCTTTTGACGTTTGTGCCTTAGATAAAACATCCACCTCTCTTTGGCTTGATACACTGGCCTCATATAAGAGATGGACCTCTTCAGTCAACCCAACCTGAGCTCATTTGTGTCCCTCAAACCTTTGTGATTGTCCATGCCACCATCTTTGTTTTTAGTGGCTCCCAGTAGATCAGGATGGGTCAAGACCCTTCAGTGTCCCAAAGGCATGGGAAAATGCCCATATGACTATTCAGGCTCCTGGAGGACTATTGATTGCCTGACCCTTCCGCTCTCCACTGAAAGCAAATTTGAAGATTGACTTAAGTCAGGAGATGGGAAAGTGACGTGTTAGATATGCAGTGTAGCCCCTATCAGGAAAAAACTAGGTGCTGGTTGTTTATGCCTCCTTACTCTGTGTTAAGCCAGGGGGAATAGTCACTGGAATTGCTTCTGTGCCCAAATAGAACCACATCTTTGTTTTATGTGGTCTTGGGGGACTCATGGAATGTCTAGCCTCATCATCTCCCATAGGTAGGTGATTTGGGAACCAGTCTCTCAGGTATCAACTGTAATAGTTGGGGTGTGAGAGGTTTGGACAAGCTCTTTCCATGGAGAAGCTGGAGGTGTGCTTTTACTGTTGGAGTGAGCGAGGGAGAGTTAGTGGGGGACATGCTCACCAGCTCCTTCAGGCTCTTGGGAGAATCCCAGTCAGCTCCCAAATGCAAGTTAATTAGGAGCCGGAAAATCAAGCAGTAGCTGGAAGAGTACAGAGTTATATTCCTTCCAGGGAGAAATTGGGAAACGAAGGTGGGCATTTTGCCTGCTCCCTCTGTGCTGAGTCCTGGGGGGATAGCTTCAGCATGTGCTTGTGTGCTCATCTGAAAACTGTTTTTTTTTTTGTTTATTTGTTTGTTTAATATGATTATATGGTGCTTGTAAATGCTGAACTCCATTTCCCATCAGAGCTAGGTAATTTGGGGTCCTGTCCCTTGGGTGGCAGCCATAAAATTTAGATGTGTGAACAAGCTCCTTCTAGGGAGAAGATGGTAACTTGGTTTTATTGTTGGAGCAAGCCAGAGGAAGAAAGAAGGTGGGGGAAGTGCCCACTGAGTTTTTTTGGTTTCAATCAGCACCTCGTTGCAGTCTGATTAGAAGCCAAACCCTCGGGCAGTAGCTGGGTAAATACCTAGTCAAACCTCTTCTAGGGAAAAGTAGGGAGGATAGGTAATTTTGTCTTCTCCCTCTGCACTGAGGCCAGGGAGGATAGCCTCATGGAGTTTTCATGCACCCATTTAACAACTGACTCTTTGTTCGCTATAGCCCTGTAGTCAGGGCTATATGATTTGAAGGTTCATCCCTAGGATGGCACCCTTAAATGATGCGGCACTAGATGTGTATTCCAGTCCCTTCACTCCTCAGAGAGAAACTAGGTGTTAGGAGTCCCCTCCCAGTTGTAAGGTTCTGTGCTGGGAGTGGGTTTATGGCAAGAGTGTGTTCTAGCCTTTCCTACCCATTTCAACGTGGGTATTTTCTCAGTTGCCTGATGTGTAGAAGTAACTCAAGTAGTTTCTGGATTTCTCTCAGAAGGAATTGATCCATGTATAGCTGTATATTCGATGCATTTGTGGGAGGAGGGAAAGTCAGGAGCCTCCTATATCTCCATCTTGGTGCAGTTCTCTTATTAATTTCTAATAGTTCTAGTAGTTGTTTGTGCATTCTAGACAGTAGTACTTTATTGATTACATGTTTGGTAATATGGCTTACATTTTCACTTCCTCTATAATATGTTTTGATGAACAGAAGCTCTTCATTGTCATGAAGTAGACCTATCAATACTCTCCTTTATGAATTATGTTTTTAGATTTTTATTTAGAAACGCTTTCTTGAAAATCCTAGAAAAATATTCTCCAATGTTTTCTTCTAAAAATTTAGAAGTTTTGACTTTTGTATTTGAATCAGTAGTCAAATGAGACCTAACTTCATATGTGAGTTTTCTATTCTTGCTCCTGTGGTCAATTTGACTATCCTTGCATCAAAGGATATCCTACACACCACTCTTAACTGATATAAGTTAATAACTCTTGATTTTTGGTGTGCTAAATTCCCCCAGTGTATTCATCCTTTTGGATATTCTCAGCCCTTTGCTCTTCCGTATAAAACTCTGAATCATCTTATGAATTTTCCTTAAAAATCTATTGGAATTTTGATCAGAATTTCACCATGACTATCATTTGCTCTTCAAAATTTGACATCCTTAAGATAGAATTTTCTTATCCATGAATGTGAAACATCTTTAAATTTATTAAATATTGTTCAATGTTTTTCTTTACAGTTTTATAATTTTCTGTGTAGAGGTATTGTACATGTGAGATTTATTCTTTGATTTGTTAGCATTGTTGTTTGTGTTAATGGTGTCTGTGCTGGGGGTCTTCAAGACCTCCCTCATGCCTGAAGGACTTAAAATGCTTAGAAGCTATTATACTCATAGTTATGGTGTATTACAACAAAAGAACACAGATCAAAATCAGATAACAGAAAAGGCACATGGGGTAAGGTCCAGGAGAAGCCAGGCACAGGCTTCCAGGTTTCCCCTCCCAGTAGAAAATATTCAAACTGAAGCACAAAGAAAAAAAAATAGTACAAAAAAGCAGTAAAGACATGTAAGACATAGTGAAAACACGTAATATGTATGTGATTGGTGACCCAGAAGGAATAAAAGAATTGAAGAAAATACCTTATTTTTTCTATTTACTGAAAAAGTTTCTATACAATTGGTACTAGCTGTTTGATAAACAATTGATAGATTTTTCTGTACAATTGTATCTGGTGTTCTATTTATAGGAGGTTTTTAAACTATGATTCCATGTCTTTAATAGTCATAAGACCATTGACATTTTCTGTTACTCTAACTGTAGCCCATCTTATATTTTACTCTCATTGTCATTTAGTTCTAACTATTTTCTATTCTCCATTATAATTTATTCTTCGATTTGGAGATTTTAGAAGTTTTCTTTTAAACTTTCAAGGATATAGAATTTTCTTAGCTTTCCTTTTATTACTGATAGCTAAATTAATTTTCTTACAGTCAAAGAATGTGCTATTGGATACTGATTGGAATATTTTAAAACTGTTTTTGTTTAATATGTGATAAATTTGGGCAGAAGTTTCTTGTGTACCAGAAAGAATTGTCCAACAAATAGATATGATGTTTTTTATATGTCCATTAGATCACTTGTGTTAATTGTGTTTTTTATATTTTCTATAGCTTTGCTGAGTTTTGATCTGCTTCCTGTATTGATAACTGATATAGATAGGTTGAACTTTCTTACCATGACAGTGAATTTACCAGATTTTCATTGTAGCCTGTCAATTTTTACTTTATATATTTTAAAGAAAAATTTTAGTTATCCATAAGCTCTAACACTGAAATTATTTCATCTTCCTGGAAAACTGCAATTTTTATCATTATGGGCTCACTCTCTTTTCTAGCAATTATTTTTGCTTTAAAGTCTATGACCACCCGCACCAATTTCTTTATTTTAGTATTTTTGTGGTGTATCATTTTTCATTCTTTCAACTTTTCTCTGTTCTGATTTAGATGTACCTCTTAGAAAGAGCACATAGTGAGACTTTGTATCTTTTTGTCCAGTTTGACCAGTTTTGTCTTTCGCTGAGACAGTTATTCTGTTTTATTTATTGCAATTATTTGAATTCATTGATGTAATCTTATTTGTGTCTATTAAGCTACTTTTCATAATTTTAATTTTCTTTTTCCATTCTTGCTTCTTTTGGATTGTTTGCTTTTTCCCCTTAATTCCTTACAATTTGAATATTAAACACTCTATTTCTCTTCAAGTGTTTGGTGCTCATTTAACTTTATGAGATCTAAAGTTAATATTTTTGTCCTTTTTCAGGAAACTAAAAGGACTTTAGATTTCTTTAACTCCTATCATCCTCCTCCCATCTTCAATACTACTGCTATCCCATAATTTAGTTCTGTTTTCATTTTTCTCTGTAAAGGAAAAATTGTTTTTGCAGAGTTCATATTTGTTTTGATTTACCACAGGATTGTATTTTTAAGCTCTGTATTCCTTCTTTTATTTCAGACCTTTCTTGTGTATTCTCTTCCTCACCCACCCAAAAGTACATGTCTCTACAAATCACGCTATCTCCCCTTCAATTCAGTGGACTAATGGACCTTTGAAAGTCAATTTATGGACCCTAGGTTAAGAGCTCGTGACATAACTAAAAATGATCTTTAATAGTGTACTTTTTGGTGCCTTAATTCAAATAAAAGCATTTTTTTTGTCCACAAAGCTGTTATTTGCAGAACCAGCTAAAGAAAAATTCAATGGATGGATTAGGTTGTTGCTTTCATAGCACTAGTCCCTTGAAAGGAAGACCCACCAAAGGAACACTGAGCCCCACCACAGTGTAGGGAGATTCCTGAAGGATTCCTCTGTACTGCCAAGAGCTGTTCTCTTCCATTCCTGCTGTTTGCCATTGGCAACACTTGAATATAACTATGGGACAAAGTAATGGTTTCTGAATTCCTACTATACAATTTAAACAGTCTTGTGTGTCTAGACTTGTGGGACTAGGGAAGTAGCCTGTGGCAATAAGTAGACTGTTGTTTTTGCTTATTAGGTCATTCGACCTACCCTGTATCTTTCTAGAATGTTGGAGTTCAGAGCCTATGCCGACTCTTGATCAGCAGAGGCTATATGCATCCAGATACTGTGTAAACATTAATGGGCAATGGGACAGTTTAGTATTCTGAGAGAACAATCATATCCACCATCCACATAGCTGAGTATATTTTTCCAAGGCAAGGAACTGTCTTGCAGCTGATTTTATGATTGAAGAAAACAGGAAAAAGAATGTGAAAAGGGAAGAAGCTCCAAGGAGAGAAGAATGCAAGCTGTAAGTGGTGTCTAGGAGGGCCAAAATGTATGCTTATGTATTTATTTATTATTTATTATTCAGTAAAGTGCTGACTTGAATATCAAGACTTTGATCCTATTAGTGGTTCTAGTGCTAGCAGGGTGGTAGACTAGTGACAGCTGTGTGGGGTACTGAAAAAACATGGGCTTTGAAATCACATGAGTCTAGGTTCAACTGCTGGCTCTAGTATTTGTTGGCTTTGCAACTGCTAGTAATTGCTCTAGCATCTCTTGGTCTTACTTTTCCAATTTGTAAAGGGGGACAAACATGTCTACCATGAGTGTTATGAAGATTAACTATAATGAAAGTAAAGGACTTTCAACACCTACCCTATGAAACACCCTCAATAAAAGGTAACAATTATCATTGTGTGACATTAGACCCATCACTGAATCTCTATCTCTCTACAGTTTTCTAATTTATAAAATGGGAACTTAAAAAAAAAAATCTCCTCTATCTTACAAAAAGGCTGGAGATGTATAAATGAGCTTGAGCACTTTGGTGACATTTTGGACAACTCCATTTAACAGAGTTTTTTAAGAATCTTGCCCTCACCTCCCCACTCCCCCCAAAAAACATCAAGTTAGATGTAAATGAATAAGCTGGTCTTCTTTAAATAATCATTCATTTCACCCAAACCTTAAAATACTACCAAATTTGACTGTTTCTTTGGTAATTTTTCTCATATTTTTTATGGATATAGTACCCCACATTTCATCATAGTATTTCCAGTCCAAGCCAGAAACTATAAAAAGGAAATATTTGGGGGAAAAATCTTCCTGTGTAATAGTTGGTTTTCTTTTACCTTTTGAAGGTCTGTGTATATTTGAACATGTCAGTGAATTACCTGCACGTCATGATTTTCCTCATTGTCTCTCACAGCCATTCTGAACTACCCAGCCTGGAGTCAATTTCCCTCTGTACAGTTCTACATTTGCTTCAGGTTTCGTGTTTGCATTTCTTTTCAACTGAGTGTTCCAGTTTCTTCTCTTTAGTTGCTATGGTCAGACAGTGTCTGAGATAGAATGAAAGGGACATTATAGCCAAAAATATTCTGTCCTGAGAAGGGTTTGTGTCCAAATCCCTCTCTCCTCTTTACCCTGGTGCACAGAGCTGGAAAATACAGCAGCCTCATGGTTCCTGTCATCCTCCCCCTTGAGCCTGAGAATGCAGCCAATTCTAAGCAGCCAGCTCCCAGCCTCTCATTCCCCTGGACCACTGCCTGGCCTGTCTTCCTTCTCTAGAGACAAAGGCATTTCCTACAGAAGGCACACTCAGCCCCAAATTATACTACTCTGAATCCTGCTTCCAAAGTAGAATAAAGATAACAAAAGAAAAGAAAAAAGAGCAAAAGAACCCAAGTTGTTCTCTCTACCTTTTTATCTTGTTCATTTTTGGAAACAAGGAATGGTGTCTAAAACGTAACAGCCATTCAATAAATATAGTTGAATAAATAGACAATGTAAAGTAGAGGATGAAGTAGTGGGTTTTCTAAACCCCAACTATGGTGGATTCTGTGCACTGGATCATTTGGCATCCATTCCAATCTCATTCTTCTGTGTCTTCACAAAATTTAGAAGCTGGAAAGCTAAAAACTGCATTTCCCAGATTTCCTTGCAACTGGAGTTATAGATGTAATTTAGGTTCTATCAACCTGGTAAAATCATATGAGATTTTAATTTGAAACTCTGTTAAGTGGGGAGTTAAGAGGCATTTGTTTTGCTGACGTAAACTGTGAGATGCAGCGTAAAACTGTGGTTAGCAGCTTCCTAATTTGATGGCTTGCTACAGCTCAAGTGGAAGCTTCCCCATCACTGGTAGAAGTTCCTATAAGCTCAAAATACAGCCAGCTTCTCTAACCTTTCCAATGATTTTGTAAGTCTCCCAATACATCGTAATAATCTATTTTTGCACCAACTATTGTCTGCAACCTAACTATTGTAGCATATCCACTGAAATTTATGACCTCTTTCACCACCTTATACCGATTTTTAATTTTTCCTTGTACAATGCCTGCCTTAATGGCTGGTCTGAAACATATTTTATTGTATTGGACTTAGAAAAATAAACAATTGAATCTTTCCATTCATTCAGTCAATATTTTTAATCAATATTTTCCCAGAGCCCAGTAGCTTCTGGGTACAGCAAAGGACACTTGGATATGAATATATAAATTTCACTATTTCATTACTTCAACCTGTTTAATGCAGGACCTTACACCCCCCCGCACCTCCCATTAATACTTCCTCTAGTCTGTTTCTTTGTATTTTGAATCCTCAGGCTTTTCTTCTACCTGGTGGTGAACAGTCCTCTTGTGTTCTCCCAATATGCTGTTTTTATCGACATCTGTCTTCCTTGTCACTTGATAATATCCTCCATACGACCACTGCTTTCTACATGTGAACACTGATTCTTGCCAAGTCTAGGGTTTCCATGGGCTTTCAAAGTAGCCAGTTCTCAAAGTGCTATAATCCCTTTAATTATCACACTGTTGGAACAATAACTGCTCCAAGAATAAATGAGAGAATGCTTTTCTCCTTTAATCTGTGACATGATGTGTGACCAAAGCAAAATGACTTAAGCCCCATGTCTTACCATAACCTCCTGAAAACAGCTCCCTTCTCTGTAAAAGGATGAAATTTATGCATGAAGTTTGACAAGGGAATATATATACCAGCTATTCTCTGGTGCCTTCTGTCTTCTCTTCTTCTGAGCTTGTGCCACAATCTTCTCCTGCAACCTAAAATAAAGCCCTTAAGACAAAAGTAAATATTATCTCAGGCCCATCTCTCATTCATAAACTCCAGCAAAGGACAAGGTGTAAAACTTAAATCAGCACCATTCAATATTTGAGCGTCTACTTTGTGCTGGGCACCACTGATCCTCAGGTGAATTATACATGATTTTTACCCTTTAGGAACTTGTCATCTAGTGGAGATCAGTTGAAGAAACCACCTTCAAGATGTACTATATTGTATATTAGATCAGGAAAACCCTTACATCCAGGAAGTGCCTGTCAGATTTGAGCCTCTGAAAAAAACCAAAGAAAGTTAATTTTCTTTACCCTGTTATTACCTATGAACTAAACATATCTAGCAGAGAAAAAATGTTTTTAAGCACAAAACCTGAGAAAATAGATTTAAAGTAACACTACCTTTCAATGCAAGGGGTTATGCTGACTGAGATAACACAAAAGATGGTTTGTCAGGTCAGACTCTTGTGAATTTGACATCCCATGAAGATTCAAGCTTTAATAATAATTTTAGGGATACAAGTAACCACAAAGCAGAGCCAAAGCAGAGAGTGGTTCAGGACCACGACTGCAGGTCCCCAGGTACTTTTTTACTGCATGAAGAGGTGCTTTGGTTCAGATTACCGTAGGGGGTCTCTGAGTTGTGTATTGCAGAGATATTACTTACAGAGAAAGGTGTTATTTCAGTCATGAAACATCTCCATTTTATATTCAGATAGGTATTTAAAGCAAATGACATTTCCAAGGAATTATACCTGATAAATTCATGTATTCTAGGTTTGTTTTCCATAAGTAATCCTAGAGACATCAGATATATTTTGCTAGAATTCTTCCTTTGATAAAGACTCTCCTAAAAGTAAATATTATTGTTTTCCAAGAGTTCTGTCAACTAGGTTACCTTCTTTCTTTCTTGGAGGCATCTCGTCAATCCCACCACAGCAGAGAGAAGGAATTGGAGACCTGTTCCTTATTTTCTTCTCACAACATACAGGACTTTCAAATCAGGTGGCCAAAGACACATTCTGCTGTGCTTCCTGGAGTTTAGGGATAGAAAAATTTGGAGCTCATGCTCAGAAATGCCTAAAAGTAAGATGCTACCTAGAGTTGGCCCAGAGGGGAAGAAGATGATTCAGAGGACAAGAGTTATACTCCCAAAGGCAGAAGAAAAACTGGACTTGGTTGGACTCAAAGGAGACATTACCCAAAAGGGAAAAGATGCTTCCAACAGAGGGATTCTGTGTGAGGTAGACTGGCTGAAGCTGGAGGCTGAGGGGGAAGCCATAAGAAACCAGCTGAAGAAGTATCAAGGCATCATCCTCAGAGAATTTTAGGTACAAGATCTTCAATGGTCACTGCTCTAAAAATCCACCTATCCAAGAGTAAGGGTTAGTATTTGGACCTCTGTTGTGTGCAGAGGGCTCCAGAGTCATATACACAGCTGTTCCAGTGAGATACAATCCTCCCCACCCCCTCTCTCTCTCCTCCAACTCTGTAGAGCCAGAGGCAGCTGGTGAATTTACAGGGAGCTGTGGGAGAGCAAGTCTGAGGAAAGAGAGATTGTCACACCCTCCTTCTTCACCAGGTCAGGAGCCAGCTGCAGGCAGGGAGTTTTAAATCCATGAGACTTTGATGATAGATATTAGAATGATTAGGGTTTTTACATGATTGCTAAATATCCAAACATGACTGACAGTGTTATGGGAACTGTCTAAGATTTTATACAGATAAAGAGAGGAAAGAACCTGCAGAGGGTGTTTAAAACAAAAGGTTTGAAAAATAGTAAAACTCTATGCTTGCATCTGAGCAAGTTTTGATGATCCAATAAATGGGTTATACGTGCACACCAAAATATCCTTGATTCATTGTTATTTGTGTACAAGGGGTGTGTGTGTTTACATGTGTGTATAATCTGTGTGTGTACATAAGTTTTCCTTGTTTATTCCCCTTGCTGGTAGTTGGAATTAGTAATCTACACCATGCTTGAGAAACTATACAGTTCTTTAGGCAAGAAGGTGTTTGGGAGAGAAACTGTATTTATTAATGTTATATGCAATTTATTCTCCACTTATGAGAAAATGATTCTTTAAATGAGAAAAAAAGTGTTCCTTGCTTAAAAATAAATGCTGGATAATTTGACCTTTACCTGAGGAAACTTTACAGAGCTCAGTAAGTGTTAAGACCCTTCCTGATGCATGAGTATTATCTTTTTTCACAGGTAGGAAAGAGCAGAAAGGATTCATTCAAATCAAATCATTTGGGATTTGATTTGCCCCAAATCCTCAGTCGTCTTCAAGATAAATAAAATCTATCGTTTCTTTGGCTCTAAAAAATGTGTTTCAAACAGATACACAAACACTTCTTTAATGCAAGTTTGATAAAATGCTATGTTTAGGTTTATTTTCAGTTGTCAGTTTCTCTTGGGCTTCTTTTGTTAAAGAGCTTTGATTCACTTTCTGCATCAGAGTCAACCATCTGCATACAGGTATCTCTCACTGGAACAGGCTGCTGTCACTTCCATTTTGCTGTCACACTTCCTATAAGTGCTCAGAGAATTTCAACATAAAATGATTCCCCTGTTCTCCAAGAAGAAAGTAGAAAAATCTATGTAGAGAGTACCAGGAGTTCTAATTATTTCTATAGAAATTGACCAAAGAATTAAGCCCAAGTAATAGGAAAAAAAAAACCACCTGATTTGCTAAATCTCAAAATTGATGATTGACAAAGGGCTGATGGCTGTTGATGTAGAAGGCTTTCATTTGGATTTATCTGTGAGACCCCATTGATATCAATATTGACTAGTAAACAAGGATGCAAATTCTAAAGATTAAGAAAACTGACAATTTACTTTCTTCAAAACAATACAGTATAAAAACAAAAACTCTAAAAGTGTATGTATTTAAAGAAAATACTTTCAATCCAATATAAGAAAAAAATTAGAAGAAAAGTGATAAAGAATTAATGTATTCTGCTTATTTTTATCCAGTAGTCCTTATCTCACAACTTAGAATTTCATTTTTAATATATTGAACAAGTTAAAGGGAAAGAATATTTATATATCAGAATAATTATTATATCAGCTTCCAGTTTCTGCAGTTTTTCAGATTATTTTTTGTAACAATTAATATATTTTAATCCATAATATGGACATTCCACAGGAGAAACTTTCATAAGGTCTTATCACCCAATAATTAAGTATACTTTTTCAGATTCAAACTATGGAAACCCTGAAACGCTATTGTGCAAGGCAGAACTTTTGGTTTTTTGTTAACGGTGAAGCAAATGTGATTGAAGCAGATTATAACATGTAATCACATATTGGCTGAACAGATGTTTAAGAATGTAGCATCTGAAGCTCCCTACTTATCATTCACAATGCAAATTTTACAACATACAAAGTCTCGAGAGAAAAATACATTTTTGTAATGTTATAATCTCTTTGTCTATCATAAACACTGGAGCTTCCTTAGAAAGTGGAAAATGTTTAAATGATCTGTTAAATAAGAGGTGATGTTTTAATAAAGTAGGACATTGGCTAGATGAAGCCTATACATCTGGCTTAGTTTGAAAGCCACTTTTACATCTTCCCCTATTTGGATCCTTTGATTTGCTGATGGCATTGCATTCACCCTGCTATTTCCACAAACACACAAAAAAAGCATCTCACCCATTTCAAATCCTGTTGACTCATGGGGAAGTGCCCTAGATTTTTTTCTCACATCCAGATGCACTGTAATACTAGTTGCTTCTCTTCCAAAAAGAGTTGCACAAATGTTGAATTTTGAGAATAGATTACAGTTCCTGTGTTTGAAAAAGTGAAGAAGTAAAGATATAGGTAAAAAGAAGAAGCTTAAAATTATTTTGCCTTCCCTAGAGCACTGCAAGTCAACTAGATTACAACCTACGACTCTGCTGTGCGGAGGAGAGGTCATAACAAGAATGAATGTCACCCTGTCCTAGCCCTCCAGTTAGATGAGCCATGAAGTGCATACACGGGACGTGCACACATACATTCACTAAATCTCCATGCTTGTATGTCTATCTGTGCATTTATAATATGTGTGTCTCTATATGTGTCTCACAGAATTAATGAACTCATGTTTTATTCGATGGTTATTATAGATTTGCTTGGCAAAGTTTCCTGGCACTGCAGCAACCAGGCCTTCCCCATTTCTACAATGTTCAGAAAACCTTAGGCCAAGACTATAATTATGGAAGTCCCATGTACAGTTAGTAGAGTGTTAAAGCTCCCAAGGAAAGAGCATTCATTTACTCCTTCAGTATTATTTCTTGAGTTGATCCTTTTGTGCCAGATGCTGATTGAGGCCCATTATGAGCAAGGGGACATGCAAGACTGCAGAGGGGGCACCCAAACCCTGATTGAAATTATAATAACTAAGCACTGAGTTACTAAATGAAGTCAGTAAGCCCCCAGTCAACCCCACAGGAAAACATGAAAAAAAGGTTACAGCAGATCAGGATAGCAGGACTAAAGTATCAATAATATTCTAATCATCCTTGATTACAGAATGCTAAACAGTCTATGCACCAAGTGTGATCAGTGGTCAAAACTAAATTTGTTCTTGTATATTTATTATTAGTTGTAATGTTTTATTTAACTGTTTGATAAGTTCAGTTCATATGTCAGTGTGATGAAGTTATCTCCAGCAAACTCCTTTTTGCCCCAAGCATTGAGGGAAGACTATCAGGTAGGTTTATGTTGTAATAGCTACACCTAAATCCACACAGCTCTAATAATCATTGTCACTAGTTTAGCCTTGGGCAAAGACAGACAGACCCCCCCACACCCGGCCCCCAGTCTGGATCTACATTTACTTGACTATTGGTAGAAAGGAAAGAAAAGGTTAAACTTTTGGCTTCCTAAAAAAGGATGGTAATAAACTGAGTCAGAAGAGATCTAATAGAAGAGATCAATAAAGTGCTGGTGTGGATGGTGATAACAGTTTACAGATGCTTGGAAGCCCATGAGTCATCATCATTAATTTAGCTCCACATGCGTGTAGACAGAGTAATAGGATTCAGACAGGCCTCTGAGGGGAAGATCTATCATATTGATCGAGAGCAGCTGGCAGGAAGACGGGCTTTCGGGTCTCATGTCTGACAGCATTATGCGGTGGAAGGCAATCGATGGAGCCCTCCCATCTAACTGGACTGCCCACTGCTTTGAACACAGACTCACATTATGACCTCCTCACTCTCTGGTCCACTTTTAGCCTGAAACTCTGCATCAAATCACCTGCCCCCTCTCCAGCCCTGAGAGTGGGCTTCTGCCTGAGGAGTAACAACCCTCTTTTGTGCCTTATGCTAATACATGGAACCCTACTTTGTTCTTTGGGCTTGGATTTCTCAAATTTGTCAACAAATTAAATGTCCATTTCTTTTAGAAATGGGGCTTTGCCCTTGGTGTCTGTCATTTCTGTTTCCTGCCAGGGCTTGAAAGCTGGCCTCTGAACCCCAGGTGGCTGGGCTCCTGCTCAAAGACTGTCATGCCTGTCTGCCTGCACTTCCCAATGTCACCTGGTGTTAATTCTCCAACACTAAACTCTGCCACTGGTTTGAGGGGTACAATTGCTTCAAGCTGGTATATAGATGCTAACGGTTTACCAAGTATCTCTTGTGATTTAGAGCTGCTGTCACCAGACGCTGAATTCTGTGTAGTGTTCTAGGTGGTTGCTCAGCTTCCAGAAATAGGTTGTTTTTCATTTTACATCTTTCTGTCTACCTGATATAGTTAACTAGGCCAAACCCAGCTCTGTCTTGCAATATATCAATAAGAGGGGTAGGAGATGCAAGTTGTCCTTGACCTTAAGAAGGACCATTAATAACAGCAACTACAATCTAAAACATTCATTAATTCAGTGATTATCTTTTATTGGCTACTACACGCTAGATGTTGTAATCAGAACAACAGCAAAAAAGACAGGACTCCCACTCTCACAGAACTTATATTTTTAGGCAAGCATGCACACATGCATGTGTATGTTGTTGTTATTGAAAAGAGGGACAATCAAAACCAGTATTGAGTTATAAATAACACAATGTAGAGAGTTTAAAGAGCTACTTCAAACTGGGTGGTTACGAAGTCTCCCTGTGAAGGTGACATTTGAATTGACATAAAGAAGCCAACCATTGGATGACCAAAGAGAACATATTTCCAGAAGGGGGAAAAACTGGGCAAAGGTTCAAAAACAGGAATGAGCCTGAGGATCTGTGATTCAGATCAGAGTGGCTGGAGATAGTGGACAGGAAAGAAGGGATTAGAATGAGGCTGACAACTTTGTCAGAGGCTGGATTTTGAGTGGCTTTATGAATCATGATAGAGTTTGAGTTTAATTTAAATACAATAGGAAAGCATTTGAGGATTTTAAGGAGGGCAGTAACTTGATTGCGTTATATTTCAAAACGAGCACAGCACCTCTGGGCAGACTGTGGATGTATGTGAAAGTCCTGAGAGGCAGCTGAGATTCCTTAGGAGGCTATTGGATAGTCAAGCAAGAGGGATGGTGCTTTGGACTAGGCTATGTAAACATAAATGGAGAAAAGTGGAGGTAGAATCTGCAGGACTTATGGAAGGATTTGATGTGGGATCATAAATCTTAGATTGTTATCTGGAGCAAAAGGACTGAGGATGGTGTCATCTTCTGAGGATGGGAAAAACGGAAGGGAAAAGCAGGTCTGAAGGAGAAAAATCAAGTGTGCTTTTCTGGCTGTATAGGTTTGAGTTGCCTGTTAAACATGATGTAACTATGAAGAGTAGGCAGGGTGTATATGAATCTGAAGGGCTGGGAGATGTAAGGGGTGAAGATGAAGCACTGGGAGCTGTGAAATAAGAGAGAAACTATATGTTAGTCTTTGACCCTGGTTCCTGACATAGAGCTCCTAAATCCCTTGGAATTTCCTGGGTGATAGTGTTTTTTGTTTTAATGAGGTGACCCTTGGTAGTCTCCTGGATAGCTTCCAGATGGGAACTGTTGATCAGAAAGACCAAGCCATTATTAGATGTTTGGAACTTTCAGCACCATCGCCCATCCTTCTGGAAGGGGAGAGGAGCTAGAAATTGAGTTCATGATCAATCATGCCCAGGTGATGACGTCTGCATAAACATCCCAAAATTACAGGATTCTGAGAGCTTATGGGTTGATGAACACATCGACATGCTAGGAGGGTGGTGCACCCCAACTCCATGGGGTAAGAAGCTCCTGTGCACAGGACCTTTCCAGATCTCACCCTATGTATCTCTTCATCTGGATATTCATCTGTATCCTTTATCATATCCTTCATTATAAAATAAGTTGTTAAATATAAGTAAGTGTTCCTCTGAGTTATGTGAGCTGCTCTAGCAAATGATCAAACCCAAGGATGAGGTCATGGGAATCCCAGTTTATATCCTCTGGGTCAGAAGTACAGGTGACAACCTGGGACTTGGCATCTGAAGTGGGGTGAAGGGAGAGGCAGTCTTGTGAGACTGAGCCCTTAACCTATGGGTAATGATGCTGTCTCCAGGTAGATAGTGTCAGAATTGAGTCAAATTGTAGGACATCCAGCTGGTGTCAGAGAATTGCTTGATGAGTGGAAAACCCACATATCTGGTGTCAGAAGTATCATGAGTATGTGAGTTGAGGAAAAACAGAGGAGAAATGTGTTTTTTTTAAATTGTTTTTTGTTTATTTGTTTTTTTACAGGAACCACCAGCACAGAGGTGGCATTTACAGGCTCCGGAGTGGAGGAGGTCACAAGGGGAGACTGTGGATAGAGAAGAGATGAGAAGGAGTCAGGAGAGACCTTTGAGACACTCTAATGTCTTGAAGCCAAGAAGAGGAAAAGGAGCCTGAGAAGTGGTCAGAAATGTAAGGGAACTATACTTAATAGGCCTTTATGTGCTAATTTAAAAAATTTTTAATGTATTGAGGTAACATTACATAAATTTCATGTGTATGACCCTATATTTCAACTTCTGTATACACTATAGCTTGTTTACTGTCAAAAGTTTAGTTTCTATCAGTCAGCATACAGTTGATCCCTTTACCTGTGTCTCCCTCCTCCCCAGTTCCCTTCTCTGGTAAACACTACTCTGTTCTCTGTATCTCAGTGTTTGTTTTCATTTGGGTTGGTTTGATCTTTTTTTTTTAATTCCACATATAAGTGAAACTTTTATGTAGGTTAACCACTTTAATCTTAAACTTCCAGAACTAGTTAGAAAGTGAAGTCTGTCCAAGCCCCTCCACTGGCCAGCTGTGTGACCTTGGGCAAGTCAACTAGCCTCTCTGTAACTCAGTTTCCTCACCTGTAAAATGAATTTATAAATATATCTACATCATAGGATTTATGGTTGGATTAAATGGATGAATATGTATAAAGCCCCTAGAACAGTGCCTGTTACATATTAAGCATCCAATAAATGTGAAGTAGTAATTGGTTAATAGCAACTATTATCTACCTTTTTACACTTAAGTGAGGCTCAGACATGTCTGAATCTTGGAACATCACAGAGTTAGAAAATGGTGGAGCCAAGATTGAAACAACTCTGTTTGATCCCAAAGGGTATAGTTTTTCTACATTCCTTTAATTTAGGACCTTTAAAATAATAATAAACTGACTTATGACCAAGTCATTGTTTTTATCAACCATGGTGCCACAGTATGGAAAACTGAAATATTTCATTTCAGATATCATTTCAACCTTCATTCCCCGCAATCAAATCTTTTTATGAGATGCTGAATGTTAACAAAACTCACTTTACTTTCTGTCTTGTCTATGGAGTGACTAAGTATACTCTTCTCCCCTCAGAGAAGAGGTTAGTTCAGAGTTGGAATGAGGCAAAAATGCTCATACAACTAGCTAACCAAATAATCAGCCCTCATATAAGTATATAATGTGTTGACCATTATTTTTTAAAGGTATATACTTAAATGTTTTATTCATAGGCGCATGGGATTAAAAAGTTTAGAAGTCACTGATTTAGACAATGATGTATGGGTTTAGCTTTCCTACTGAGTATCTTGGGTTTTATCTCTGCCTGACCTCTCCTCTGCCCAAACTTCTCTCAACCTGCTGAAGTCTTTGTAAAGTGAAACAAATTGCAATAACTCCTCTGCATGTACCTTTGTATAAATATTTATTCCATATTGTTACATACTTGCTTGCATATTTTACATTTGTCCACATTAGTGTTGTCTTTCATTAGTTCTGGCAATTAAAAATACTAAAGATATTAATAATTAAATTTTCTTTTTGTAGTACCTTCCATAGGCAGTAAGCTAATTGACAACCCTGATGCTGTTTGCTTTTGCTCCTGGAGAAAGTATTGTAGGATTACAGATTTCATTGAAACTTATTGATTCTTGTATAAATAATGGGTGCACTTAGTAGACGTTGGGTATATTTGGAGATGGCACAGTTTTTCTGGGGTTAAGAGCATTTTGATGATATTAACCTTGTTCACTTTATGTCAAAACAATAAATCACTTTCCTTAGGACAAATTTTGCCTCAATCATTTAAATTTATTTGGTATTTGTTGAGATATAAAGAACCCACTTTCATACCACAAATTGTTCTAAGTGAGATACTTCCTCTGCGTCTTTTCTGGCCAAAACAAATCTATAATTTCATGTCTCAATGGTTATGTCCATTTAAAAATTTTCCCATCTGAGGACAACCATGGTCTCCAGAACAGTACCACTGATTTTAACCCCCACCCCCTTTTTTCCTAAACATATTTTTTTATTTTACATTGGAGTATGGTTGATTTACAATGTTGTGTCAGTTACACTTATACATATATCCATTCTTTTTCAGATTCTTTTCCCATATAGGTTATTACAGAATATTGAGTAGAGTTCCCTGTGCTATACAATAGGTCCTTGATTATTTTATATATAGTACTGTGTATATGGTAATCCCAAACTCCTAATTTATCCCTCCCCTCATGTGTCCCCTTTTGTAACCATAAGTTTGTTTTCGAAGCCTGTGAGTCTGTTTCTGTTTTGTAAATAAGTTCATTTGTATCATTTTTTTTTTTAGATTCCACATATAAGTGACATCATATGATATTTGTCTTTGACTTCATCTAGTATGATAATCTCTAGGTCTATCCATGTTGCTGCAAATGGCATTTTTTTTTAAACTTTTTATTTTATACTGGAGCATAGCTGATTAACAATGTTGTGATAGTGTCAGGTGCACAGCAAAGCAACTCAGCCATACATATATATGTATCCATTCTCCCACAGACTCTCCTCCCATCCAGGCTGCCACATAACATTGAGCAGAATTCCCTGTGCTATACAGTAGGTCCTTGTTGGCTAACTTTTTAAAATACAGCAGTGTGTACATGTCAATCCCAAACTCCCTAACTATACCTTCCCTCCATCTTTCCCCACCCCCCACTGGTAACCATAAGTTCATTCTCTAAGTCTGTGAGTCCATTTCTGTTTTGTAAATACGTTCATTTGTATCATTTCTTTTTATATTCTGCATATAAGCTATATCATGTGATATTTCTCTTTCTCTGTCTGATTTACTTCACTCAGTATGAAAATCTCTAGGCCCATCCACGTTGCTGCAAATGGCATTATTTCATTCTTTTTTCATGGCTGAGTAATATTGCACTGTATATATGTACCATACCTTCTTTATCTATTCATCTGTCGATATGTTGACCATTATTGTTAATTAAAAAAATAATTGTTTTAAAAGCAGATTTATTAATTTTCCCTACGTATATACCAAATATGGGACTCAGTCTCAATAAAATAATAATTTTAAAATGAAACATTGTCTATTAATTTCAAGTAAATAAAGCAATTCAAGTTAGGTTAATTAAGTATTGTCAAGAAAAGGAGTTGGGAAGCGACTTCAATAAATAGAGAAGAATGATTTGTATTTAACATATTTGTTGTTCATCTGTAAATTGGTGTTTTTAATTGTTTTAAAGCAATTTGTTCTCTTCAGCAAATTAAATGTTCCCCTATGCAAGTGTTAGACTATTTTATTGCCAAATTTTATGAAACAAAGTTAGCTTCTGCTTAGTTTCTATCCAAATTAATGAAGGTTTCTTTCATTTATGAGATTCTAAATCTTTTCTACTGGTGCTAAAATTAGGTTCTATTGCTTAATTTGAGAAAGGAGGAGAATTTCTCTGTCCATAATTCCAATATTCAATTCAATAAATTATGTGAAAGGATTGTTGTTACTTTGGAAGAAACTGTGAGGAACATCTGCCAACACTAAGAGGTGACAGGTCTGACTATAATTTTGTCTGAGTATACCACAGGGCATTACCCATCACAGACAACCTTTAAATGTCAGAAGGGAGGAAGAAAAAAGGGAAAGAAAGAAAGGGAGGGAGGAAGGGAGGCAAGCTGGGGAGGAAAGAGGGAAGGAGGGAGGGAGAAAGGAGGAAAAACAATCTCCTTGATGAGAGTTTGGTTTGGAAACACTAGTTTCTGAACAAGTTCAATCACCAGGGACTAGCTCAACTCTGAAAAGTTTCCAAAGTTAGGCTGATGTGCTCTGTTGAAATTCACCCAAGAATTGCACACCTTGTTGCTGAGGAGTCACACCAGATGTCCTGTCCAAGGACTAATAACAATTGTTCCTGTAGGCTACATCCATATGTGAAGAAGCAGAAGAGAGCATTTCAGAGCTGATTAGTCAACTTTAAGTTATGCTTAGTGCACTGTATCGGGAATACAAAAGCATTTTCCAGATGGCATCATAAAGTCGGTTCATTTTTGCAGAGCACCGTCTCATTTTTGAGAAATAGCCCCTTGTTTTTCATTCCACTTGGTTGTTTTAGAATTGCTTTCTTTTGCCATAAATGCAACACAAACTGGAGGGTCGGGTAAGATATCTGCTGTGTATTATGAAAAATGTCTAACAGACTGTGAGTTTTCAGCTATGAATTGACGAGGTAGATGATAAGATATTGTCTTAACCACTGGCCAGGCCATCAAGGAGACAGACTGCCAGATGGATGTTGGGATTCTACTTCCACTGTTAATGATATAACCTTGTGTAATTCACTTAATCATACTGTGTTTCAATGTCTACATATGTATGAGAGCTATTCTAACTCTCAGAAATTCCTTTGTGAGTCAACCAAGGCCCAGCTGTCACTGGTTGTTTCTCTACCTGCTTATCTGCATGAACTCTGCTGTGGCCAAATTGTTCAACTCACTTTCTTCTAAATATGCCTTGTACTTTTCCAAATTCATGTCTTTCATCAAGCCCTTTCCCTGGCCTAGAGTGCACTTTCTCTTCTTCTCTGTCTGCCCAATACTACTTGTCCTTTTGAGGCAAGCCTCCTCCTCAATGAAGGCATGCGCGTATTCATGTAGCTCTATGATGGGATTTTACACATGTAATCTCATTTAGTCCTCAGAACAGTATAAAGTAACTATTTTAGACTTTTTTTTTTTTTTTTTTTTTTTGTGCTACGCGGTCCTCTCACTGTTGTGGCCTCTCCCGTTGCGGAGCACAGGCTCCGGACGTGCAGGCTCAGTGGCCATGACTCACGGGCCCAGCCGCTCCGCGGCATGTGGGATCTTCCCGGACCGGGGCAAGAACACGTGTGCCCTGCATCGGCAGGCGGACTCTCAACCACTGCGCCACCAGGGAAGCCCTTTAGACTTATTTTATAGATAAGAATATATGACTCTAATTAAATGCCGATTGTCCCAGAGTCTAAAGGTGTTATCAGAACCTGGACTAAATTCAGGTTTCTTGGACACCGTGAGTTCCTTCCACTGCTCCACAGTCTCCTAGTAACATTTCTTGTATCCTTTGTTGCAGTTATTGTTGTTACTACTTTTATACTTTTTTAACGTAAAAATTCATGTTTCCTTAAATAAATAGTAAATGCCTTGAAGAAGGGAATAGTATTTGCATGTTTCTTACACTAGAATGTAAGCTCCATGGGAGCAGAGAATCTGACTCTGTTATTCACTGTTCTTACTCCAGCTTATAGAGCAGACCCTGGCAGGTAGTAAACAAAACATAAATATTTACTGAATTAATTTCTGTATGTCTCTTACAGCAACTGGCCTTGCACATAGAGGGTCCCAATAAATACTCGTTCTTCTTGTGCAATGAGACTGTCTTCCATAAAGATTTTTAGATTAAAATCGTCTTGGATATTTACAAAATGCTTTCCCTTTCCCCCTTTCCATGCCTGTTATTTACTTTCAGATATCGATCTTGTCTACTTAACATGGCTATTCTCAAATCATTAATTGAATCATTTACCCTACTCTTGGCTTCTCATGCTGACACCAAACACTGACATGTTTGTCTCTGGTGATGTGGAATGAACGGCATATCATGAGATAAAAAGTTGCTTACTAAATATCATTTATTGAGTACTAATTGTCCCCATGCTAAGCAGCTAATTTATATTAGTTTACTTAATTCTCAGAGAAGAACAAAGATTCTTTTTACGGGTTAGGAAACTAGTTTTCAAAGAAATTAAGCAACTTGCTTACAACCACATAGCCAGTAAAATCATGAGCTAGGATTAAAGCCCAAGCTCTAAACCACTGAGCTCAGCTACATCCATCAGTCTTGTGATGCTCTGGGAGAGGAGGCTGAATATTCCCATAAACTGGCATGATCAAATTAGACAAGTCCTAACAGTAAAGTGAATAGTGGAACTGCATTTTGGGAGCTTGACTATTGGGAAAACTTCCAAGTCATTGAGAGCCACACAAATATCAACTGTTTGTGATTGTTTTGTTACATAGTCTGAGAAATTATTAAACACTGCAACTAAAGTTCCAGCTCTTAGTAATGTTATTTTGTTGGTAAAAATTAGGTTCTATTCATTAGTGGAAGAAAATCATTAATATGTAACATTATTATCTCTAACTTCAACCTAGTAAAGGCCATTTTGAATATGGATAATATTTCACCAGGCTTATTTAGTAAGACTTCATCAGCTAAGTTGACTTTAGTTTTGGTTTGGCATTGAGTCACATCTTTTTGTTATTTCAGGGAGTCAGAATGAGTGAATCAGCAGTGTTCAGTGAATATTTAAATATGAAAATAAAAACACAATGTAAAATATGACTTCTAAGTATTTGCAACAGCTTTCACAGTTGTTATAATTTTGGAGCTGGTGAGAGTTTAGTTGTTCTGTCTTCTAAAATGAACTGTAGTTGGAACCTTGGCTTAGCCCATTTTTAATCTCTTCTGATAAGTACTGCTAAAGAAGTTGTTATCATTGGTGCAACATAATCAGACAAAGAGTGTTCTAGGTTGCAACTTTTAGATTTTTAGAATTCATATGCTATTTCTTTCTCTAGTACCTACCATATGTAACACTGGACAAATTTCTCATAAAACACGTGTTAGTTTATTCAACTCTAAGTTGAAGTTAATATATGACTCAAACAATTTGAAAGGAATCTATAAACATACAGAGTGTTTAGAATTCCTTTAACCAAATCACAGTGCAAATATTAGGTAGAGGATTGTGACATTCTGATATTTTATCCATTTGATTTCTCATTTTGATATCTGTGTAGTATGGTGATGGATGAACAGCAAACAGTAAATTTAGTTTATAATACCTGTTATGTATTCCAGATGATAGGGGAAAAACCTGGAGTGTAACTTAGGAAACAGTACTGTTGTTGTGGCTGTTGTGATATTAACAAATCAGTAGCTTCTGACAGACTCAAGCAGGGAGCTGACTCTTACCTTATTGTAGGAGTCTAAGGTCTCCTGATCTGCAGGCTTTGAATCCTTGCTTGGAAGAAGATTAAACAGTGCCTCATTTTATGGTAAATCAGTAAGTAATGATAAATTATTTAAATGACTGCAGATTGCCTTTTGCTTTCTTCTTGAGTATATATACTATAAGCAGATGAGTCTTTAAAAAGGAAATCGGACATCCTTTATTAACAAAATGATATGTTCATTACATATTCACTAAATATACATTGAATACCTACTATGTGTTAGGCTCTACACAAGGTGCTGAATTTCAGTGATGAATCAGATATGGTTCCTACCTTTAAGACACTCACCATCTAGTGGAAGAGAAAGATGCATCAACAGCTAATTTCAGTATGCATCCCAAAGTCATATTTTTTGTTGGAGGTGTCATAACCAGAAGAAATAATGTGGGAAACATGTCAATATACCCAAAAGTTAGATAAGAAGGGTTACAGAATAAAAGTCTATTATATAATAATAACGTTTAGAAAGTACAGAATTTATATATGGTAATCTTGATGCAAAAGGAGGTGAAGCAAAGAGTTGGATGAAAGGTAGAGGCGATGAAGCAAACGGACCTGGCCAATGAATGCACAGGTGGGGAGGAGCTATGGAGGGAACTTGCCTTCTGATCTATGCAAGACAAAGCAGGCTTCAATATCCTGGAGGAAGCTGGTGACAAAAGAACACAGATTCTCCTATCCATAGAAACCTCTGGGAGAGCCAGCAGAAGCCTTAGACTCTTCCCCAAGGAATCAGAGGAGAATGGGGAGATCTAGGGGTAGCTGCAGGAAAGGCCATGGCCACCTCTAATATAATATTATAATGGCCTTGCTTACTCATCTTCATGTCAACTTCATAAGCCTTGACCAGGCTTATATGATGAGGTAATACATAACATAATTACCACAAAAATGTGGAATTTCTTTACATTTGCCTTAATCCTACAACATTCTCCTCTCCCTGCCTGTTTTTCCTTAGCTGGGAGACATGAGGCTGATGTTGTCCAATGGTAGAGGGAGGGGGAACTGAAACACCAAAATTTATATTCTTAATTTGAAGCTTAAATGCTTTGATCTAAGTGAGAGGTATAAATATTTTAGAATAAAATATTTGATAAACTGGTTATTTACTCTTCTCACCAATGTTGCAATGTTTTAGTTTGGGTCTGCTGCTGGGACAAGGTAGAGTTCCTAAATTTGGCTGAACTTGCACATTAAATGGTGAAGAAATCACTGAGTGACTTGAGTCACCCTGGAGAAACCTACAGAAATAGGGCTCAAGGTAGAAATTAAGTCCAATTTAGGAAAACAGAGAAAGCCACATTTTTTACAGACTAGAATTTGTAACTTGAGGGAATTGCATCAGCTAAACTTACTTTCAAAAGTCAGTTGGGGGCCATATGTGATTTCATGGACATCCATAGCCAAAAATTTTTTCCATCTCTTTTCTGATGTCCTCAATTTTTTTAATGCAGTGATATGTGTTTCATTCTATAAACAGGGTCTTGAGTTAACTAGATAACAAGAGTTTCTATTACTGTAGAATTAATTTGTCAGTCAATCAGGGAAGACTAGTGATTGATTATCAAGGTCTCTCCTATATGAATTTATAAAAGAGGTTAGATATCAATACTTGGAGATCTGGGGTCACCAGTAATGAAAGTGTTGCTGGAAGAAGAGGCAAATGGACTCTCCAAAGCAGAATTGTTTTCTGAGGTGTTGTTGTAAACAGTTCTTCCTTCCATGATTTATGAAGATGTTTCCTTTAAACAAACTAATTTCTGGGTACGTGAGAAAAATCACTCTCTCTGCATTTTAGGTGCTGAAAAGTGCTTTAGGAGCCTTGCACAATTTGACTTAAACTTTTCTTTTTGTAAGTTTTTATTTGCTAAAGCTTAAAATCCCTCTTTAGGAGTATTTTTTGGAGGGGTTTTATAATAATGCATAACTGAAATCCTGATTCCTTGCACATGAAATGCTGCAGTTATGGGAAATGATGTTATGCTGAAAAATGTGTCTAGGAATGCCCAGGTAGGTGTAAATAGGAATCCCACCCTGATGTCACACTGAGTTTTCTCCAGGAGGCAGGCATGCCTGGAGAACTCTTGAGGATGATAGACCAACCGTCTGTTTACCTAAGGAGTTATCTACATCAGGGGCTCCTGAGAAAGAACTCACTTTAAAGGTAAAGAGTTCATCAATACTTTCACTGTTGTGGCACAGGTTCAGTCCTTGATCAGGGAGCTAAAATCCCGCAAACCGTGTGGTGGTGCGGCCAAAAAAAAAAACAGGAAACGAGTCCAGATTCAGATTCACAAGGTTGCCCCACAGACTCATCTAGTCGCAGGTTGAAGGACTGCAGTCAATAGTGGATAAAATCTCAAAGAATCAACTCACTAAAATCTCTGTCAGACATTGACAACTCAATGAGGCAATGCTTTGTGGCCTCTGTAATGACAATTGGGTGAAAGACACTTGCCCAACCACAAGGTGACTGCTGGAACCCAGAGAAGTTAAGCAATGGACATGGTAGCCTGCACAGCAACCTGGGGAAGTCTGCATCTGGCGATGAGAAGCTGTATCTTGCTTCAGCAGCTCCTCTTTGGTTGTGGTAGAAGATGGCAGAAACAGTAGCCATCACTCTGGGAGCTGGAATGCAGGAGAGGAAAATGAGCAACAGGGCCCAGTGTAGTAGGTGTGGTGGGTAAAAGGACTTATTCCTGAGCTTGAGTGAGACAGTTCTTTGCTTCTCCGTCTCCTCTGAGAGGAACGTGAAGAGATGGAGTCAGGGAGTGGGGAGTGGGGACAAAGTCAAGGAAGGTTTACTTCAGATGTGGGCAGTGCATCCAAGTAAATTTTTGAGTTACACCTTGTGTGGGATCCTTTCAATTGGGGAGTCCTCTGAGGTAGTCCTGGCTCTTTTATCAACTTCACCACCTTAAGGAGTTCTTTTAAGGTACAGGTCAACCACAGAGAGACCTAGATGCTTAATTGTGGCTTCTGAGTGGGTAGAGAGTTGTGGTGGTGGTTGTTATTGTTATTGCTCTCCAGGTAATGGGTAGTCAGTGTAGAGGGAAGTTCACCCAGTGAAATAAAAAGAGTATAGGGGAATCAGGAGGCTTTAATTAGCCTCTCCTGGATTCATTTTCTTCACCTGTAAAAATAAGGTGATTCTTAACATGGAGTGTGCGATAGAATCATCTGAAGAACTTAAAACCAAAAACAGCAGCTACCCGAGCCGCATAAATACATACCAAGTTAGATAAAATGCATATGCATATTAAAAGAACTCCATAGTTGTGTCCACCCATTGGTTAAGGACCTGAACCAGATTATTTTACTGGTTCCCTTCCAACTTAAAAATACTATTTTTCCTCACGTATTTGTATATATTGCTTATAAGAGATAAAATTAGCACAATATATTTTAAAAACCTTATGAATTTGCCTGTCCTCTAACTTAATAAGTCCTTTATAGAAATTTATCCCTCAGAAATTAGGTCATGTATACAAACATATGTATTCAAGAATAATCATTCTTGGTTATAAAAGCAAACTGTTGAAACAACAAAATGATTAACAACAAGATCTTAATTATGAGATAAATTATGGTATATCCCTAAAACAAAATAATGTGTAGTCATTGGAAATTAAATTTTAAGAGAATAATTAGTGATGTGGAAAATGCTCATGATATACTATAAAATGAAGAAAAGTGATTTAAAAATATATGTGAGTGTACTCATCTGTGATTATTAACATGTGTGAGAAATATGCTGAGGGAAAGAAGCTAGGCACAAAGGAGTACATACTGTGTGATTCCATTTATATAAAACTCTAGAAATGACAAATCTAGTTGATGGTGATGTAAAGCAGATGAGTGGTTGCCTGCAGCAGGGAGTGGAGATGGAGATGGACTGAAGGGACGGGGACACAAGGCATCTTGTTGAAGTGATGGGAATGCTTTTCATCTTGGTTGTGGTGGTTACACAAGTGAATGCATTTGAACAATGGAAATTAGTACATTTATTGTATGAAAATACTACTTCAATCAAAACTACAGACTGAAACTTTGTATAAAGTTTTCTATAAAATGTTTTTTCTAAGTACCTAAAATGTTAACTGTTTAAAACAGGTAAGCTATTGAAACAAAACCATGGAAACATTATTTCATTTTTTACAAATGTATGTGTCTGTGCCTTAAAAACAAATTAGAAGTATATAAATATAAATATATATGGTAGTTATTATACTTGGGTGGTGGAATTAGAGGTGATTTTTTTCTTTACACTCCTAGTCTTTCAAAATTTCTATAATGAACATTTTGATATTAAGAAAATAATCATTTTAAAATTCATGTTTAGATGATACTAAGCTGAACCCCCAAAGCACTGGAAGAATAGGTGAGCTAAGAGTTTAAAAAACCTAGTTATTCTTGTCTTAATAAAATGTGACCTTAAAAAACAAACAGAGATAACAACAACGTGGGTGCAAAGTGACCCAGTGGGAACATGCACTTGAGGTAGTGAGGACACCAAATACACAAACACAGCATGTTGGCATGTGTGAATGTCTGCTTCCTTTCACTGAGATGGGCAGTATCTTGGCCAGCTGTAGCAGGAAATCAGGCCTATTTTTATTTAGGAACTGAGCTCCTGCCGCCTTCCTGAGCTGAGCTGGTGCCCTGCTGTTGTCAGCCTGCTGTACTCCCCAGGGTCCCCAGCCCTCTGATCACTGGCCTGCACATCTCCTCGTCACAGGCCCTTATAGCGCCCCAGGCCATAAAAAAGCAAAGGACATGCCAGAGATGAAGGAAATGACACAGGCAGTTGCTCTCGAACAAATAAGCAGAGGGGAAAAAAATATGGCTGGGAACCTAAACAAGGATGCAGGAGAGGAAGTAAACAAGCAAACAAAGCTCAAAGCTAAGATGTCCCAAAACAAAAGCCCAGCACCAAAGTCATTTCTAGGGGAAAATAAAAATCTCCTCACGGAGACCAGGGGAAATAGAGAACTTCCTTACTAGCAGTGACTCAACAAATATCCTATAAACCCATTGATTGTGAAGTCCTGGTCAGCTCTCTGGGTCTGATAGCTCCAGAAGAATGAGGTGGCTTAAGTCCAGACAGACCTTTGTCACTTAACAGGGTAAGCTTGGAATCCAAGCCTAGATCTCCCAGTTGTGCTCTTGGGGGGCGCCATTCTCATAGAATACAATGAAAGTTGTCCACGGAGTGATGCAATATATTAATAATCACTTACCAACCCTCATCTGTAAAATGGGATTCATTATCCCTGCTTCACATTCTGTGGTACAGCTCAGTGACATGATTACACTACAGTTTCTCTGGGGCTCACTAACTTCTAGTCCAAATGAGATTACAATAGCAGGGGTTTTTTTGCCTCCTTTTTTTTTATTTTTTATTTTTATTTTTGGCTGCGTTGGGTCTTCGTTGCTGCATGCAGGCTTCCTCTAGTTTTGGCGAGCGGGGGCCACTCTTCGCTGCATTGCACGGGCTTCTCGTTGCAGTGGCTTCTCTTGTTGCAGAGCACTGGCTCTAGGCGCATAGGTCTCAGCAGCTGTGGTATGTGGGCTCAGTAGTTGTGACGCACGGGCCCAGTTGCTCCGTGGCATATGGGATGTTCCTGGACCAGGGCTCTAACCCGTGTCCCCTGCATTGGCAGATGGATTCTTAACCACTGAGTCATGAGGGAAGTCCCTTATTGCCTCTTTTTAGCCCTCTGTGTTATACTTCATTAGGGGGATACTTGGGACTGCTTACATTTAAATTCTTAGAGGTTTTTCTACAGCTTTAACCATTTAGAGTTATATTTACTGATCTCTCTTTTCCTAGAATGTAGATATGACACCACCATACAAGACTAGAAATAGCTTCAGATCAAAGACAACCCATTTGTGTTTTAATTACTGCCCCCTTCAGCCCTGATACTTGGTTACCAGATCAAAACTCAAGTCGGACTCCTTCTTCCCTTAGAGTTAGTTCTTGACTAAGAAACTCCTCAGTCCTTCACGTAATTGGACATCCATTGGACATGAACCTTGGCTGTAGATGCAAAGTCACAGTGCCTGCCTGTGTCATTGTAAGCTCTCAGGAAAAAGAAGTTGTGGATCTCATTGTCCACGTGGAAATGTGGGTCATGTGAATGAAAGACCAGGGAAAATACCCTCTTCTGAGAGTTCTTCCAAGGCTCTTCTCAGATGTCTGAACTGAGGATCCAGAGAGATTGTGAGGATTGAGGGGACAAAAGAAAAGTTTGCATTCTGTTCTTCTTTTGCAGTACTTGGTTAATAGTCATGTAGAAGCTCTAGGATTCTTTCTTAACATATGTCAACTCTTCATGCCAGAATTGGCCTCCCATTTAATATATTTTATTAAATACTGATCTTATGAGAAGATTAGAAAGTTTAACTTATTATTAAATTATGGTTAACAGACTAGTAAGGAAGCATACATTTAAACTTTTGGGAGGGAAACATAGGTGGAAATCTAACACTTTCTTGCTCTGCAGATAACTTCAGGAATAATACCATATCTTACATAATCATCTAGGGTCCAAGCTGCTGAAATATTCTGCTGCATCCAATCCCTGTGAAGAATGTACTAGATGAGCCCCTCCAGCCCAGAGTCCAGAGCTCCCGGAGAGCAGGATGGGATGATTCACAGTTGTCCCTTGGCCCATCCCAGAGTCTGGCCCAAAGTGAGTGCTCAATAAATGTCATTACTCCATCTCCAGTGTTTCTTTTAGTGAGTGTCTGGGATGGGCAGGGAATAGCACACACCAAAGGCCCCTGCCTGCTTGGAGAAGCCTGGTACAAATGGAAGTTTGTGATACTTTCAAAAGGGCAAGGATTTGTAAGAAGTGCAGAGTTGCAGAAAATCTGAGCTATTTCTGACTATAATGTGAGGTAAAATAAATAATAATTGTCAAACAATGCCAAAGAAGGAGAAAAATGTCAGAAATGAAAAAAAACGTTCAATTTCAATGGCAAGGAGCAGAGGCGTTCAAAAAAGTGAAACAAATTACTACTGCAATTAAAAAAAAAACAAAACAGGTTAGAGTTTACAAACATTAGATGGGAAGGTTAGCTCCATACAAGTTTACCAAAAGTATGCGGAAGTCCTAGTGGTCTCAGGATGTCAGTCAGTAACATGCTGGGGCTGTTTTGTTTTGTTTTGTTCTTTTTTTTTGCGTTATGCGGGGCTCTCACTGCTGTGGCCTCTCCCGTTGCGGAGTACAGGCTCCGGACGCGCAGGCTCAGCGGCCATGGCTCACGGGCCCAGCCGCTCTGCGGCATGTGGGATCTTCCCGGACCGGGTCACGAACCCGTGTCCCCTGCATCGGCAGGTGGACTCTCAACCAGGGAAGCCCTGTTTTGTTCTTTTAATGTAACATGACACCCGACTATTACAGGGTCAAAGATCCCGGAATAAATGCTTCCAATATACTTGGAAATAATTATATATTTGCTGAAGACTCTTGTCCTATTTGTAGATGAACGTCTAAGTGATATGAGAAAGAGCTGGATAGTCACTATTAGAAAACAAAGATACAGATTTAAGATAGCAAATCTAAGAATAAAACTGATAGAGAGTTCCTATTGTATAACTCAGGAAAGTGAGGGCTGAGAGATGATTGAATATGTGTCTCCAGTCTATAAAGGGTCATTATCCTGTGGTTTATGACCATCTGTTCTTTACCACTCCTAAGGATGGAAAAGAGGAAATGAGCTTAAACTACAGGAAAATAAATTTAGGTTAGACCAAAGGGACTTCCAGACTAAGGCCTGTGTAACATTGCAAGCCTGAGTGGTTGTGGCATTTCCTCCCCTAACCTCGTCTGGGACCCAGACAGGAATTTACCCATCTGGGATGAATTCTATGTAGCCCAGAGGGGACAAGTCTTTGAATATTTTCAGACTGTAAATATTATTGAATGTCACTTTGATGTAACTTACTCTCTTCTGTCTTAAAGCTTTGGTCTGGATGGAAATCCTTCTTACGTCTTGAGTAAAGAGTTATCTGTTGATTTTACTGGCCCACGATTAGTGGGAATGAACTTTCCATTGATTGACCACTAAGTTGTGGGGTTGTCCATTCACATCCTTCTGCCCTGTTACTCAAATATCATGAAGAGCTGTTTCTACAATAAAATCTGAAGCATTCCCTTGCTTGGGATTTTCCCATATCTCAAGGGCTCATAAAATCCCAAAGTCTTGGCAGGTTGTATGAGGCCTTCCTCAAGCTGGCTCAGTCAGCTCATTGACATACAACTCCTGCCCATCTTTCTTCTGTCCCAGCTATGCAGAGCCGCAGTCTCCAAGCTTGACATGGCACCTCACCACTCTATTCCTGTTCACATGCATCTACTTCTCTATATAATGTTGTTACCTCCCTTGTCTCGGTGGCAAACTAGAAAAACAATTCCACACTAAAATGTTTCAGTATTTCTGAAAGATTTTCTGTCTTTCCTACAGAAACCCATACTCTCCTTCCCCCCAAAACTATAGTCCTTTGAGCACTTTTACGCCCATGGAGAATTTAACATGGATTATGGTGAGCTTCAGTCTATATTTCCATCAAACTATAGTAGAGTTAAGAGCAAGAATGGAGATAATTTTGATCCCTTATGCCCAACTGACCAATAAATATTTGTTAAATAACAGGAAGAATGAATAAGTGAATGATAGGTAAACGATTGTGAAATTGTTCTCTAGCATTAAGGGTAGAAATCGTTACCACTGGCAAAAACTAAAATTGTAGCAGAGTAATAGAAAAAAACTTGACAATTGCTTTCATTTTATTTCTACTTGTCATTCTAGTCCCAAACCAATTATTGGTTTACATTGGCTACTCTGCTTGGATTAATGCTGTTAACAAATGAGTATTTGTTGTTGATACAAACTAGCATTTGCATTTGTAATGTTTTCCTGTACTTTATTGACATTACTGATACCTGAGGTTTAGCCAACTTTTTATACATATACTCATACATAATAATCTTCCATGGAAACTAAAATATGTTTTTTGTTTTTTGGTTTTTTTGCGGTACGCGGGCCTCTCACTATTGTGGCCTCTCCTGTTGTGGAGCACAGGCTCTGGACGCGCAGGCTCAGCGACCATGGCTCACGGGCCCAGCTGCTCCGCGGCATGTGGGATCTTCCCAGACTGGGGCACGAACCCGTGTCCCCTGCATCGGCAGGCGGACTCTCAACCACTGCGCCACCAGGGAAGCCCTAAAATATGTTTTTGTACCCGTTAGGCAGCACTTTTTGATGCAGTTTTTGAAAGTTGAATATGGGAAAAGTGACTTCATTAGATAAAATTAAAAATAAAAATATTCAATTACACCTTTACTTAAATTCATTTTACTTCTGTTAAGTAAATATATACTTCCCACTATATTGAATTCTTAGACCTGGATGTTTGAGAAAAGGAGAGTAGGAAGAGGTTTCATGCAGGGTGTGGCATTTGAAACTGGTCTCTAAGGCTGGAATGGATTTCAGTAGGCATTGGGCAGTGGGGTTTGGTAGTTAAATCCACAAATAGAGCAGAAGCCAGCAAGACAATTGACTGTGTTGTCAGAAAAATTAAGACTACAAGGCTAAGATACATGTAAGTCAGTCTGAAGAAAAGATAAGCAGGACAGTGAACCTGAGGATGAGGAGTTAGGGCTTAACTCAGTAGTTGATGGAAAGATGCTGAGGGTATTGGTTAGGAGAGTGATCAACAGGATGTGAATGTCCTGAAATAGGAGAGAAGAGGTAGAGGAGACTGATTACCACAATCTATATGAGAAATGACAAAGGCCTGGGTGAAAGCAGGTAACATTGGAATGACAATGAGGAAAGCAAGTCCTTTTTGTAGAGAAAGAATATAATCTGCAGGATTAGGCAACTGACTGGATGAAATGTGAAAAGGAACTCACAGACAGAGTCCAAGAAGGGTCTGAGATTCCTACCTGGGTTCTAGGGAAAAAGATGTCACAAATTAAGACAATATGGAAGCCACAGGGGAAGAGATATTAACTTAGGTTTAGGTCATAGGTCAAATGCAAATGGAACATGCAGATGGAACTACTCGGCACACGTTTGTAAAGCTGGACCTCTCCTGGAGCTCAGGAAGGCAGGTTAGGGTAGAAACCTGAGAGTCATCTTTATAGAAATGATGCCTGCAACTATGGATTTTCCTCTTTGTAGGACCCTATACTTTGTGAGAGGCACAATTTACTTCACTTCTCTTTTGCTAACATCCATGAACTGGATGATCAGCATTTTCAGCTCTATTTAAGACATGTGCTATAAGCAAACAATAAAATACATTTATGAAGACTTCAAAATATATTAAATGCTCTGTAAATGTAAAGTGATAATTATAGCTCTGTTCTGGATCATGGGAAAGTAGGAAACATTAAACTATAGGATGCAATGCTAATTAAAAAGAGATTAAACTTTTCACAATGGCATGTGTGTTATGTGTGTGTGTATAAGAGTGTGACAGAGACAGAGAGAGAATGAGGGAATGAAAATTTATTTTTCAGTGCTCAGTGTGAAAATGCATCAATTTTCCTTTAGTTCTGAGAGTTGAGAAAAGTTCATGTTTTGTGAAGGGTTACTTTTATATGCTGTAGTCGTTGTAATTTGGCACCTACAAGGTAGTATTCAGATGTACACAATAAACTTGCACTTTTTGAGCAATAAACTTGCTCTGTTTCTTTGCTTTCTTCTGATAGCTCTTCAGCTTGACATAAGACTTAAAATCCAGGTGAGAAATGATAAAATACACTTTACAAACTAAAGAAACTCAAGAAAAAAGATTTTATTCCTATTATTTGTTCTCTGTTCTTTGTGGCTTTATTTTTTCCAATTCTGAAAGTCTCAAGGTCAACTTTCTTTCATAAACCAGAGTGGAATCATGGCTACATTCAGTGTTAGTCAGATGTCTGAGCGTGTTGTTTTTCACTATGATTATATAAAACTTGTGTATCATTTGTTTCCTTTTACGACTAGTAAGATGTTTCTTTTATTATATCTAAAAATCAACTTCCTTTTCATTCATTTAATTTAATCACCAAGTTAATGATTATAACTTTAAAAATACTTCTTTTCTTCATGCAAAGTATGAAAAATCTCTTGGCTGTGAACCTATCTGATAAGCTCGTTAAAAGATACTCACATTGGGGCTTCCCTGGTGGCGCAGTGGTTGCGCGTCCGCCTGCCGATGCAGGGGAACCGGGTTCGCGCCCCGGTCTGGGAGGATCCCACATGCCGCGGAGCGGCCGGGCCCGTGAGCCGTGGCCGCTGGGCCTGCGCGTCCGGAGCCTGTGCTCCGCAACGGGAGAGGCCGCAGCAGAGGGAGGCCCGCATACCACAAAAAAAAAAAAAAAAAAAAAAAGATACTTACATTGTAGTGGAGGTGCCTAGCTGGCATTCTTAATAAGGTCTATTTCGGAGTATGTCCCTTTAATAAGTTAAACAGGTACTTCATGAATAAAAGAAATTAATTTAACAATTCCTTGTGTCAACAGGGTTGCTTGGCCTTTTAAGGATTTCTGGAATTGCTGTGAAAGCCACTAAGACTGTGAGCTTTTCCATATGTATTTGATGATGAAAACGATGGCAATGATGATTGGCCTGGAAAAACCATTTAAAAATGTGTTTAATAAGGATCCATCAATGACATTGAATGACCCAGAATGAGTTTCCAGTTCTCACATGACTTAAGAACACTCTTCTAGCACCATCATCTGGACAATCTCAGTCTTTCCAAAAATATGACTATTAGCAAAACACCACTCTACTCATTTTCTTTAAAAGCACAGATTATACTCTGGCTCTAGTGAGTAATTTTTTTTAAATTTAAGTATCATATCATCATTATTATCATTCTTTCAGAATATCTGACAATTTTGTAACAGTACAATACTGAAAATGAGAAGTCAATAAAAATTAGGTCAAGGATTCCTAAATAAAACAATTGTTTCAAAATTTTCCCTCAGTTTTTAGTAAAGTTATCATAACGCTGTACTGCAAAATTTCATCTCACAATGGCTGATATGGCCCTTTAAGTTGAAGGCAATAGGTAGTTGGGGAGGAACCACAGTGGAGAAGCATCTCAAAGTAAACTGAATCTGTTTTGCATATGCATTCATTTGTATTGTTTTTAAAATTTCCACATATAAGTGATATAATACAGTGTCTGTCTTCCTTTGACATTTCACTAAGTATAGTAATCTCTAGGTCCATCCATGTTGCTGCAAATGGCAGAAATGCACTCTTTTTTATGGCTGAGTAATATTACATTGTGTGTATATATATATATACATATATATATATAAAACACATCTTCTTTATCCACTCAACTGTTGATATACTGTATAGCACAGAGAATTATACCCATTATCTTGTAATAAGTTATAATGGAGTATAATCTGTAGAAATAACTGAAGCACTATGCTATATACCTGAAAGTAACATAATACTGTAAATCAACTAAACTTCAATTTTTTAAAAATAATAAAAGAAAAATAATTGATATTGCTGTTCTCTATTTTTGCCAGATGGAGGGAAAAGTAGAAGGGTCGCGGGGTGGAGGTGGCAGGAGGTTGTGTGGCAAGGCACTTTTTACCTAATCACTGTGCCATACAGAAGGCATCCAAACATACCCATATGTTAATATGAAGATCAGTACTTTTTAAATTAAACTTTTTATTTTGCGATCACTGTAGATTGATGTGCAGTTGTAAAAACAAATTCAGAGAGACCCCAGGTACCCTTTAGCTGGTTTCCACAGAGGTAACATCTTGAACAAATAGAGTACAGTATCACAGCCAGGATGTTGACATTGATACAGTGAAGATGCAGAACACTTACACCACCATAAGGACTCCTCATTTTGCTCTTTTATTGCCACACTCACTGCCCTCCCACCCCCACTATCTCCTTAACTCTGGCAATCACTAACTTGTTCTCTGTACTTATATTTTGTCATTTCAGGACTGTTATCTAAATGGAATTATATAGCATGTAGTCTTCTGACATTGGCTTTTTTCACTGAGAACGTAATTCTCTGGAGATCCATCCAGGTTATGTATGTGCTATTGGTGAGTAGTATTCCACCACTTGTTTAACGAATTACCCATTTAAGAACATACGAGTTGTTTCCAGTTTGGCACTATTATTAGTAAAGCTGCTATAAAATTCATTCACGGGTTTTTTGTGTGAACACAAATCTTTATTTCTCTGGGATAAATGCCAGGGAGTGAAATTGCTGGGTCATATGGAAGTTGCACTTTTAGCTTTTTGAGAAGTTCCAAACTGTTTTCCAGAGTGCCTGTGCTAATTACATTTACACCATCAAAGTATGAGTGATCCAGGGTCTCTGCATCGTCACCAGCTTTTAGTGTTGCCACTAGTGTTTTAATTCAGCTATTCTGATAAGTGTGTATTGATATTTTATTGTGATTTTGATTTGCATTTCTCTGATGGCTAAAGATATTAGACATCTTTTCATGGGCTTATTTGCCATCTGTATATCCTCTCTGATGAAATGTCTTTTTATTACTTCCATCCATTTTCAAATTGGATTGTTTGTTTTTTTGCTATTGAGTTTAGAATTTTCTTTATAAATTCTAGATGAGAGTCCTTTATCAGATAAGTGGTGTGCAAATATTTTCTCTGTACCTGTCTTCTCATACTGTTAACAGGGTCTTTCACAGAGCAAAAGTTTTTAATTTTATGAAGTTCAATTTTTAATTTTTCTTTTATGGGTCATGCTTTTGATGTCAAGTTTAAAAACTGTTTGATTAGCCCTAGATTTCAAAGATCTCCTATGTTTTCTTCCAAAAGTTTTATAGTTTTACATTTTGCATTTAAGTCTGTGATCCATTTTGAGTTAATTTGTTTTACATACTTAGGTCAAATTTCTTTTTCTTTCTTTTTCTTATGGAAGTCCAATTGCTCAAGCACCATTTGTTGAAAAAACTATCTTTCCTCCAGTTAACTGCTTTTGCACATTTGTCAAAAATCACTTGGAGACATTTGAGTGGATCTATTTCTGGGTCCCCTGTTCTGTTGCTTTGATCTATGTGTCTATCTCTCATGCCAATATCATGATTACTCTAGCTACATAATAACTCTTGAAATAGGGTAAATCATCCTATTTTCTTCTTATCAAAATTGTTTAAACTATTCTATTTCCTTCAGGGTACCATATACATTTTAAAATACTCTTTTGTATATCTACAGAAAATCTTGCTAGGATTTTGATAGGAAATGTGTTAAATCTGTATGCCATTTGGGGACAACTGACAGCTTTACTATGTTGAGGCTTCCAATCTTTTGACACTGTATTTCTTTACATTTATTTAGATCTTCTTTAATTTCTTTCATCAGTGCTTTGTAGTTTTCAGTATAAAAGTCCTGTGCATACCTTATTAGATACACACTGAAGTATTTAATTTTTGAGCAGTTGAAAATGTTATGCATTTTTTATATTGGTGTCAATGTATTTATTGTTAGTATATAGAAATACATTTGATTTTTGTATATGGATCTTCTATACTGTGACTTTACTGAACTCACTTAGTTCTTGGAGTTTTTGGTAGATTTCCTGAGATTTTTTTTATGGACACAATGGCATCATCCACCATGTCTTCCTTTTTGATTAGTATGTCTTTTGTTTCATTTTATTGCCTTAATCCCCTGGCTAGAACTTTCAGTATAACGTTAAATAAGAGTGATGAGAGTTATAGCCTTCCTTTATTTGTGATCTTAGGAGGAAAAACATTCAATTTTGCACCATTAAGTATAATGTTGGATTATAGGAGTGTAGGATTTTTGTATTTGTTCTTGATCAAGTTGAGGAAATTTTCTCTTTTCTACTTTTCTGAGAGTTTTCTCATGAATATTAAATATTGTCAAATGCTTTTTTATGCATTGATTGATATGGTCATATTCTTTAGCCTGTTAATATGCTGGATTACATTGGTTGATTTTCAAATACTGAACCTTGCATACTGAGCCTTGCATTCCTGGAATAAACAGCACTTAGTAATGGCATATATATATATATATTTTTAATATATATCACTAAATTCTGTTTGCTAATATTTTGTTAAGGATTTCAACATCCATATACATGCATGATACTGGTCTGTGGTTTTCTTTCATTCTTTCTTGCATTTTGCAGGGGAAGAGATTATGTCTTTATCCAGTTTTTGTTTCAGGGTAATAATAGCTTCATAAAATGAATTGGGAAGTACTTCCTCCTATGTTACCTGGAAGAGATTGTGTAGAACTGGCGGTAGTTACTTTGTAAAGGTTTGGGAGAATTCTCCAGTGAAACCATCTATGCCTAGATATTTCTTTTATGGAAGTTTTAAAGTTATGAATTCAATATCCGTAATGGTTACAAATTATCTATTTCACATTGGATGAATTGTACTAGTTTGTGTTTTTGAGGAATTAGTTTATTGTCTCTAAGTTGTCAAATCTATGCATGTAGAGTTGTTCATAGTATTCCCTTACTATCCTTTTCATATATGCAGGATCTGCAGGAAAATTCCCTGTTTCATTCCTGATATTGCTAAATTTTGTCTTTGTTCATCTTGTTGAAGTTTGTTGATTTCATTGATCTTTTCAAAGAACCAACTCTGTTTCATTTATTTTCTCTGTTGTTCTGTTTCTTCTTTTATTGATTTCTGCTCTTATTTCTATTATTTCCTTCCTTCTGCTTATTTGGGGTTTATTTTGCACTTTTTTCTAGGTCTTGAAATAGAATTTATATAATAAATTTGAGACCTTTCTTCATATATATATATATATATATATATATATCCATAAATTTTTCTTTCAGAAGTGCTTTAGCTATGTCCCAAAAATTGTGATGTCTCATATTTTCATGCTCATTCAGTTCCATGCATTTTTTTTTGCGGTACGCGGGCCTCTCACTGTTGTGGCCTCTCCCGTTGCAGAGCACAGGCTCTGGACGTGCAGGCCCAGCCGCTCCGCAGCACGTGGGATCTTCCCGGACCGGGACATGAACCCGCGTCCCCTGCATCGGCAGGCGGTCTCTCAACCACTGCGCCACCAGGGAAGCCCCATGCATTTTTTAAAATTTCCCTTCAGATTTTTTCTTTGACCTATGGATTATTTAGTAGTAAGTTTTTTAGTTTCCAAGTGTTTGGAAATTTTTCTTTTATTTTTCTTGTATTGATTTATAGTTTAATCCCATTTTGGCCAGAGAACATACTGTATGATTTCAATTATTCTAAATGTGTTGAAGTTTGTTTCATGGCACAGGATATGGTTGGTCTAGATTTATATTCTATGACCACTTGAAAAGAATGTGGATTCTGCTATTTTAAGATAGAGTGTACTATCAATAAGATCTTGTATTGTCAATAAGACCTTGTATTTTCAATAAGATCTTGGTTGCTGATGTTGAGTTCTTTTATATGCTGACTGATGTTCTGCCTAGTTGTTCTATCAATTATTGAGACAGGGGTGTTGAAACCTCCACCTACAGTTGTGGATGTGTCTATTTATCCTTTTAGTTCATCATATATTTTACGGCTCTGCAGTTTGTTGCATATGTATTCTTGGTGGATTGTCCCTTTTACCATTATATAATGTCCTCTTCTGTCTCTACTAATTTCCTTTGTTCTAAATTCTGCTTTATCCGATACTAATATAGCCACCCCTGCTTTCCTTTAATTAACATTTGCCTCATATATCTTTTTCTATCAGTTTAGTAACCTTCCTGTATCATTATATTTGATTTTTTTTTATAGACAACACATTGTTGGGTCATGTTTTTAACTTCCTCTGCCAATCTCTTTTTTCTCTTATCTTTTTCCTCCTTTTGTTATCCCTTTCATTTGTTCTGCCTCAGACACACAGGCCTTGCTGCTTTTCCTAAACTGAATAAGCATCCTTCCTCTCAGGGCTTTGGCTTTTGCTGGTCCCTCTGCCAGGAAAGGTGTTTCCCCTCACATGGCCTGCTCCCTTATTCTTCTAAGGTGTGCCCAAATTCACCTCCCTATGTAAAAATAGAAACTTACCACTCTCATCATTTCCCTGTTCCCCTTCTCCAATTTACTTGTCTCTTCAGCAGTGATTACTATCTAACACACAACATATTTTTCTTATTTCTTTTATTTACCTTCTGTATCACCTACAATAATATAAGCTCTACTATTAAATTTCCTGTGCCTAGAGCAGGGCCTGGCTCACAGGAAATACTCAATACTTAATGTTGAATGAATAAAAGAAATTAAAGAACTGGCCCCCGGCTGGCTCTCCAGTTTCATCTGTGCATTCCTTCCCTCTCGCTTGTTCTACAGCAGCACTGACCTTCTTTCACGTCGTCCCATGAGACCTGCTTTAGAATCAGGCCCCAGGACCTCCATGTATGCAGCTTCCTTGCCTGGAGTCTGTCCTCCTCCCCATTTTCACCCTTGCTCCCCACTAACCAAACTCAAGCATCAGCCAACACTATCTTGAGAAGCTTCCTCTGACCCTCATTCTAGGTCAAGTTCATCAGTGAGAGGCTTGTTTAGCATTGATCACTTTTTGTAATTGATATTTGTTTGGGGGATTATTTAATTAATGTGTGTCTCCTCCACTGGACATTAAGATCAATTCAGACAGAGACTGTGTGTGGCTGGCTCAGCATTTTATTCCTAGCACTTTGCACAATACCTGACACATAGTAGATAATAAATATTTTCCAAGTGATGAAATGATAAATCAATGATAAATGAGTAATCATTTAAAAATTTTCTAGCTTCCAGAAATGATCAGACAGATTAAGAGTTGAGGGAGGAATACCTTTGTAACTGTTAGCTGTAGAGGACTCACTTGTCTACCGAAATTAAACCAAACAGATAAGAAAATATTTGGGTAGGTGAATGTGAAGGTGAAGGGGGCATTGTCTCTCTTTTCTTTGTGAAATTCAAGTGTCTGCTGAGAGTTAGAGGAAGTGATATGAAGATACTCGTGTTTCTCATCCACAGCACTATTGACATTTTGAGCTGAATATTTCCTTGTTGTGGGGTCTGTGCTATGCATTGTATGATGTTTAGCAGCATACCTGGCCTCTACCCACCAGATGCCAGTTGCACAGTCTTCTGCTCCTCAGTTTGACAACAAAATTGTCTCCAGACATTGCCAAATGTTCCCTGGGGTGCAAAATCTCCCCAGGTTGAGCACCACTAAGATAGATTTTAAGATGTTGAGAAGGTTTGAAAAAAAATATTATGAGAAATGAGAGTGCAAGACAGCCTATATACGAGAGAGAAAGTGTGACAATAGATGTACTGAAGTAAGTACTGTGTAATGACAATTAGAAACATTTGAGGGCCCTGCTAATGTATAAGACAGTGAATTTGTAGTGCACCAAGGCATTGGTATATGTGATTACTTTACTTTCTCCAGAAGCGCACAGCAACATGGATAAAAAGTGAAGAATGCAACTAATGCACTGATCTAGGCTTGGGATTTTTGCCAGCTAAATGCCAGTGAAGCAAAAGGATGAGAGAACAAGACATTAAAAAGTTTCATCAGGCTTTTGCTAGATGTGAGTTACAAGGAGAGGTAGAGAGAGGCATGGCCTAAAATACCAGTTCCCAAACTTTGCTGCCTTTTAGAATATGTGGGGAGCTATGTAAAATCACAGTGCTCAGGTCACACCCTATACTAATGAAATCAGAATTTCTGGGCATGGTGTCAAGCATCAGTAGTTTTAAAGATTTCTAGATGATTCCAAAGTGCAGAAAAGTTTGGAAACTCTTTGGCCCTTTGCATGAATCTCTACACCTGTGTTTCTCAAAGTGCAATCCCACAACCAACAGCATAGGCATCACAAGGGAATCTGTTAAAAATGAAAATTCTCAGGCCCTACCTCAGACCCAGCATTATTTTAACAAGACCTCTAGGTGATTAATGCACACTCAATTTTGAGAACCATTACTCTAAAAAACAAAGAGAATATTTTAGTTATGTATTAAAGAAATTGTTTGGAGGTAGTTCATCCCCTTTTTTGTCCTCATAGTATGTAAGATGTAGAAAAGTAAATATCCTCGGGACTCTGAGGATAACATCAGTGTAACCATGATACATATTATAAAGAACAACTGGAGGGACAAAGGAGGTGTTGGTACCATCCCCTTTGGTGCCACATACCACGGGCAGGACATTCTTTTAGAATGTACGTCAGACACACACTTTTTGTTTTCTGTTCCCACATCAAAGATGAGTGCATTGTCCTTCCATATGAGAGGAAATATAAGTAGGAAATGTTTAGCACGTTCTCTGTATCAACTCACAGAGTTCCTGCTAGTTGTTCAGGCTTGTGAACAAATCCCGTAGGACACTCTCAGTTTGCCCCAGACAGGATTGTTCAAACTGGTGCCTCAGTTCTCATGCTTCAGAATGCTAGTGTCTGAGCTATTTGCAGCCTTAAGTATTTCCTGCTCAAAATTTGGGCTGGGGTGTGTGTGTGTGTGTGTGTGTGTGGTGAGGGAGTGAAGGTTTACCTTCTTAGAGAATCCTAGGGCTAATTTGCATAAGATGTGATACAGGCAAGTTGTTTTTCTTGCCTTTAATTATTTCCTTATTTGCCTGGGTTGGAATCCTTCTACCTAGCTTTAGCAGTATCCTTCCTCATTTTCCTATAAGGGAAAAATTACTCTCACAGTCTTTTTACCTGCAATTACCTAAAGCCTCCAAGAAATGACTTTTAGTAGATAGCAGCAGAATATTTGAATACAAGTAAATACAGGAGCTTATCAAATAACATTCACAGCATAGACCAGTTTTCATCTGAGAAGAAAAATAACAACTAGTGTAATGCCTGAGTTCAAAACTCATTTGATGAGAGATTTACTAGCATGTATATATAGGCAGGGGGAGAAGTACATTATATAAACTGAATTAATGAACCAAAAAAAAGAGAATAATGGTCTACTCATCCAAACATAAAAATTAAACAGTAAAAAAAGGTATTTCCTTACATTTTTTCTTTGTCCATCGTATTTAGATTATGTCTGCAATGTTACCTTTACAACATTAAATGTTTTTTTGTTTTACTTGCTAAAACCTACTATTTTTTTCTTAACATCTTTATTGGAGTATAATTGCTTTACAATGGTGGTTAGCTTCTGCTGTATAATGAAGTGAATCAGCTATACATATACATACATCCCCATATCTCCTCCTTCTTGCATCTCCCTCCCACCTGCCCTATCCCACCCCTCTAGGTGGACACAAAGCACTTAGCTGATCTCCCTGTGCTATGTGGCTGCTTCCCACTAGCTATCTATTTTAATTTCGTAGTGTATATATAAGTCCATACCACTCTCTCACTTCATCCCAGCTTACCCTTCCCCCTCCCTGTGTCCTCAAGTCCATTCTCTATGTCTGGGACTTTATTCCTGTCCTGCCCCTAGGTTCTTCAGAACCAATTTTTTTTCTTTTTTAAGATTCTATATATATGTGTTAGCATATGGTATTTATTTTTCACTTTCTTACTTACTTCACTCTGTATTACAGTCTCTAGATCCATCCACCTCACTACAAATAACTCAATTTTGTTTCTTTTTATGGCTGAGTAATATTCCATTGTATATATATGCCACATCTTCTTTATCTATTTATCTGTTGATGGACATTAAGGTTGCTTCCATGTCCTGACTATTGTAAATAGAGCTGCAGTGAACATTGTAGTACATGACTCTTTTTGAATTATGGTTTTCTCAGAGTATATGCCCAGTAGTGGAATTGCTGGGTCGTATGGTATTTCTATTTTTAGTTTTTCAAGGAACTTCCATACTGTTCTCCATAGTGGCTGTATCAACCTACATTTCCACCAAAAGTGCAAGAGGGTTCCCCTTTCTCTGCACCCTCTCCAGCATTTATGGTTTGTAGATTTCTTGATGATGGCCATTCTGACTGGTGTGAGGTGACACATCATTGTACTTTTGATTTGCATGTCTCTAATGATTAGTGATGTGGAGCATCCTTTCATGTGTTTGTTGGCAATCTGTATATCTTCGTTGGAGAAATATCTGTTTAGGTGTTCTGTCCAATTTGGACTGGGTTGTTTGCTTTTTTGATATTGAGCTGCATGATCTACTTGTAAATTTTGGAGATTAATCCTTTGTCAGTTACTTCATTTGCAAATATTTTCTCCCATTCTGAGGGTTGTCTTTTGATTTTGAGTTTATTTTTGTGTATGGTGTTAGGGAGCGTTCTAATTTCATTCTTTTACATGTACCTGTCCAATTTTCCCAGCACCACTTTTTGTTTGTTTGTTTGTTTGTTTTTTTGCGGTACGTGGGCCTCTCACTGTTGTGGCCTCACCCGTTGCGGAGCACAGGCTCCGGACGCACAGGCTCAACTGCCATGGCTCACGGGCCCAGCCACTCCACGGCATGTGGGATCTTCCCGGACCGGGACACGAACCCGTGTCTCCTGCATCAGCAGGCGGATTCTCAACCACTGTGGCACCAGGGAAGCCCCAGCACCACTTATTGACTGTCTTTTCTCCATTATATATCCTTGCTTCCTTTGCCATAGATTAGTTGACTATAGGTGCATGGGTTTATCTCTGGGCTTTCTATCCTGTTCCATTGATCTATATTTCTGTTTTTGTGCCAGTACCATACTGTCTTGATTATGGTAACTTTGTAGTATAGTCTGAAATCTGGGAGCTGATTCTTCCAGCTCTGTTTTTCTTTCTCAAGATTGCTTTGGCTATTCGCGGTCTTTTGTGTTTCCATACAAATTGTGAAATTTTTTGTTCTAGTTCTGTGAATAATGCCATTGGTAGTTTGATAGGAATTGCATTGAATCTGTAAATTGCTTTGGGTAGTATAGTCATTTTCACAGTGTTGATTCTTCCAGTC